>NC_057803.1:162820393-162852742 GCF_018294505.1 Triticum aestivum | reverse complement strand
AGCGGCGCGGGCGGTGCGGCGGCGGCTAGCGGTGGGAGGTGGCGGCTTGGGCGGCAGCGGCGACTTGGGAGAGAGGGGGGATGACCGCTATTTAAAGGGGGCCCGGGAGGGTCATGCGTGGGCGAGAGGGCGGCGGCTAGCGGCTCCGATCGGACTCCTAGCCGGAATCCGGCTCGGCCACGGCGGCGCGCAGCGGGGAAGGCGGCGGCGAGCGGGATGGCTGGGCCTTCGGCCCAGGTCGGTCCGAAAGGATTTTTTTAAATAATTTTGCCGCAAAGGAAAAAAATCCAAAATAAAAATCCTAAATCCCAAAAATAATTATCCACGGTCTTCTCCTAGTATTTAGGACCACGTGAACATTTTCTGGGCTAAAATGCAATTTTCAAAAATGCAAACTTTCCCTAATTTAACCGAATAAAATCTCAAATAAAAATACATTTTTATTTAAAATTAAATTTCCATTATTTCCTCTGTTTTGAAGAAGTCATATTATCTTCTCTCATTATTTTATTTATTTTGAAATAATTGGAAAAATTAATTTCAAATAAAAATCACCTTGATCCAATTTACCAATTTTATAAAATTCAAAAAAATGGAATTTTATGAAAACCTCCAACTCTCACATGGTCCTTGAGTTGCTTAAGGTCTCTAGGATCAAAATGTCCCAATAAACATAATTCAAAAATGCTGAAAATATGGATGCACAGGGTGACCTAATGATTAACATCCAAATTGAAAATTGGGATGTTAAAACTAAGAACATAGGTTGTTGGGTTTCAATAGAATTCATTGTTTGAACCTTAACATGAGAATTGGTTGCCACTATAACATGAGAAGTTTCATAACAAAGAATTGTTGTTATGATGCTAGGAAAAGTGATTGAAATTATCATTGATCAAACTTATGCACTTTGCAATCATTCACACTTCATAAATTATTTCTTTTCATCATTTACCTACTCGAGGACGAGTAGGAATTAAGCTTGGGGATGCTGATATGTCTCCAATGTATCTATAATTTATGAAGTATTCATGCTATTATTTTAGAATTCTTGGGTGTTTTACAATCATTTTATAGCAACTTTATATCATTTTTTGGGACTAACCTATTGACCCAGTGCCTAGTGTCAGTTGCTGTTTTTTTGCTTGTTTTTTACATCGCAGGAAATCAATATCATACGGAGTCCAAACACCGCGAAACTTTACGGAGATTTTTTTTGGACCAGAAGGAACCCAATGGGCCAGAGGTGCACCTGGGGGGGTGCCCCGAGGGGGGCACAACCCACCAGGGCGCGCTAGGGCCCCCTGGCCCGCCCAGGTGGGTTGTGCCCACCTCGGTGGCCTCCCGTACCCCTTCTTTGCACTGTAAATTCCCAAATATTCCGAAACCCTTTGGGGATAACCTAGATCAGAAGTTCTGCTGCAGGGCTCCGTAGCCACCGAAAACCAATCTAGACCTGTTCTGGCACCCTGCCGGAGGGGGGAATCATCTCCGGTGGCCATCTTCATCATCCCGGCGACAACCATGATGAGGAGGGAGTAGTCCGCCCTCGGGGCTAAGAGTTTGTACCAGTAACTATGTGCTTAATCTCTCTCTCTCTCTCTCTCTCTTGTGTTCTTGAGATTTCACGATCTTGATGTATCATTAGCTTTGTTAATATAGTTAGATCATATGGTGTTTCCCCTCTCTATCTTATTGTGATGAATTGAGTTTTTTCCTTTGAGATTTCCTGGTTATCAGATTGAATACTTTTATGGATTTGAGAACACTAGATATATGTCTTGCAATTGAATACTCGTGGTGACAATGGGGTATCATATTGATTCACTTGATATTTGTTTTGGCACTAAAATTGCGGATTCCCGCGGTGACATTGGGGTAATCTATGCATAGGAGTTGATGCATGTTCTTGTCCTTGTTTCTCCGGTAGAGATCTTGGGGCACTCTTGTCGTTCTTTGTGTGGATTAAGTATTATGAATATGAATATACTTTGGTGTTATTCTAGTACGGACTCTAGGATAGATCGAACGGAAAAAATAGCTTTGCGTTATTTTAGTACGAACTCTTGAATAGATCGAACGGAAAGAATATCTTTGAGGTAGTTTAGTACCCTACAAACAATTCCTATCTTTCGTTCTCCGCTAATAGGAACTCGGGAGTGATTCTTCGTTACAATTTGAGGGATAATCATATGATCTAGCATTTTTGAGAGATTGCACTAGCGAAAGTACGGACCCTAGGCTTTGTTTTTAAGCATTGCAATACCGTTTTTGTGCCCGTTTACTATTTGCTACCTTGATGTTTTAGTTATTCAGATTATAAAAATATATTTCTACCATCAATATTACACTTTTATCACCATCTCTTTGCCGAACTAGTGCACCTATACAATTTGCCATTGTATTGGGTGTGTTGCGGACACAAGAGATTTCTTGTATTTGGTTGCAGGGTCATTTGAGGGAGACCATCTTCATCCTACACCTCTCTCATGGATTGATAAAACCTTAGGTCATCCACTTGAGGGAAAATTGCTACTGTCCTATAAAACTCTGCGCTTGGAGGCCCAACACCTATCTACAAGAATAAAGTTGCGTAGTAGATATAAAGGCCAAAAAAATAGAAGGCCCAAAAAATGAGAGAAAAAGAGAGAAGGGACAATGTTACTATCCTTTTGCCACCCTTGTGCTTCAAAGTAGCACCATGATCTTCATGATAGAGAGTCTCCTATATTATCACTTTCATATACTAGTGGGAATTTTCATTATAGAACTTGGCTTGTATACCAACTATGGGCTTCCCCAAAATGCCCTAGGTCTTCATGAGCTAGCAAGTTGGATGCACACCCACTTAGTTTTCTTTTTGAGCTTTCATAAACTTATAGCTCTAGTGCATCCGTTACATGGCAATCCCTACTCACTCACATTGATATCTATTGATGGGCATCTCCATAGCCCGTTGACACGCCTAGTTGATGTGAGACTATCTCCTCCTTTTTGTCTTCTCCACAACCACCGTCTATTCCACCTATAGTGCTATGTCCATGGCTCACGCTCATGTATTACATGAAAGTTGAAAATGTTTGAGAATGTCAAAAGTATGAAACAATTGCTTGGCTTGTCATCGGGGTTGTGCATGATTTGAGTTTTTGTGTGATGAAGATGGAGCATGGCCAGACTATATGATTTTGTAGGGATAAGCTTTCTTTGGCCATGTTATTTTGAGAAGACATAATTTTTTGTTAGTATGTTTGAAGTATTATCGTTTTTATGTCAATATTAAACTTTTGTTTTGAATCGTGCAGATCTAAACATTCATGCCACAATAAAGAGAATTACATGGATAAATATGTTAGGTAGCATTCCACATCAAAAATTTTGTTTTTATCATTTACCTACTCAAGGACGACCAGGAATTAAGCTTGGGGACGCCTGATACGTCTCCAACATATCTATAATTTTTTATTGTTCCATGCTATTATATTATCTGTTTTGGATGTTTTATATGCATGAATATGCTATTTTATATGATTTTTGGGACTAACCTATTAACCTAGAGCCTAGTGCCAGTTTCTGTTTTTCCTTGTTTTAGAGTTTCGCAGAAAAGGAATACAAAACGGAGTCCAAATGGAATGAAACTTTCGTGATGATTTTTCTTGGACCAGAAGACATCCAGAGGACTTGGAGTACACGTCAGGAAAGCCACGAGGTGGCCACAATGTCGGAGGGCGCACCCAGGGGAGTAGGGCATGCCCCCCACCCTTGTGGGCCCCTCTTGACTTCCTTGACCTAGTTTCTTCACCTATATATTCTCAAATATCCCAAAACCTTCCACTTTTCCACCGGCGCAACCTTCTGTACCCATGAGATCCCATCTAGGGGCCTTTTCCGGCATCCTACCGGAGGGGGATTCGATCATGGAGGGCTTCTACATCAACACATTGCCTCTCCTATGAAGCGTGAGTAGTTTACCACAGACCTACGGGTCCATAGCTAGTAGCTAGATGGCTTCTTCTCTCTCTTTGATTCTCAATACCATGTTCTCCTCAATGTTCTTGGAGATCTATTCGATGTAATACTCTTTTGTGGTATGTTTGCCGAGATCCAATGAATTGTGGATTTATGATCAGCTTATCTATGAATATGTATTTGAATCTCCTCGGAATTCTTTTATGCATGATATGATATTCTTTGCAAGTCTCTTCGAACTATTGATTTGGTTTGGCCAACTAGATTGGTTTTTCTTGCAATGGGAGAAGTGCTTAGCTTTGAGTTCAATCTTGCGGTGCTCGATCCTAGTGACAGAAGGGGAACCGGCACATATTGTATTATTGCCATCGAGGATTACAAGATGGGGTTTTCATCATATTGCTTGTGTTTATCCCGCTACATCATGTCATCTTACTTAATGTGGTACTCTGGTCTTATGAACTTAATACTCTAGATGCAGGCAGGAGTCGGTCGATGTGTGGAGTAATAGTAGTAGATGCAGAATCGTTTTGGTCTACTTGATACAGACGTAATGCCTATATTCATGACCATTGCCTTAGATATCGTCATAACTTTGCGCTTTTCTATCAATTGCTCAGCAGTAATTTGTTCACCCACTGTATTATTTTCTATCTTGTGAGAAGCCTCTACTGAAACCTATGGCCCCCTGGTCCATTTTCCATCATTTAAGTTTCCAATCTACAATTTTAGTTTCTGATTTACTTTCTTTGCACTCTTTTACTTTCCGATCTATGAACCAAAAATACCAAAAATATTACTTTACCGTTTATCCATCTATATCATATGTCACTTTGCAAATAACCGTGAAGGGATTGACAACCCCTTTGTTGCGTTGGGTTCAGGTTGGTGTTTATTTGTGCAGGTATTCGATGGCTTGTTGTGTTGTCTCCTACTGGATTGATACCTTGGTTCTCAAAAACTAAGGGAAATACTTACTCTACTTTGCTGCATCACCCTTTCCTCTTCAAGGAAAAAACCAACGCAAGCTCAAGAGGTAGCAATAGTCCCTTCGTAGAGGGAAGCACGGATTTGTAGAGGTGCCAGAGCTCGAGGTTTTTGAAATAGAGATAAATAATATTTTGAGCGGCATGCTTTCATTGTCAACATAACAACCAAGAGATCTCGGTATCTTCCATGCTTCATCGGAGAGGCAATGTGTTGGTGTAGAAGCCCTCCACCAACAAGCTGAATCAGGAACGATGAACTAATCATATTTACAAAAACAAAATAGGTCTAGTTCATACCAGCTTTTCCTCATCCCAATCATTTCATCATATATCGTCATTATTGCCTTTCACTTGCATGACCAAACGGTGTGGATAATAATAATAATAATAATAGTGCACATGCATTGGACTAAGCTGGAATCTGCAAACATTTATTCAAAGGAGAAGGCAAGGTAATATAGGCTCTTTGTTGGATCAAAAATAACGCATATGAGATCCACTCAACATTTTCATCGTGGTCTTCTCCTCTCGACCCCCAAAGAAAATAAAATAATTTCAAAGAAACACACTGAAATGTTTTTGGAGTTTTTGTTTTCTGAAGAAAGTAAAACAAGAACAAGAAAAACTATTTACACGGGAAAGTTCCCAACAAGTAAAAGAAGAACGAGAAATCTTTTTGGGTTTTGTTTTAATATTACAACTAAGCATGCAAAGAAAGTAAACTAACTACAACTAATAATTAATTATTATTTTTGGTTTTTCTTAAGGTTTTTCAAACACACAAGAAGAAAGGGAGAAAAATAAATAAACTAACATGGATAATACAATGAAAAAGTAAGAACACCGACAACTAAAATGAGTGTGTGAACATGAATGTAATGTCGGTGAGAAATACATACTCCCGCAAGATTAGGCTTTTGGCCTAAGTTTGTCCATGTCCATGGATCAAAATAGCCCTCTCCGGTGTACTGAGGAGGATCCTAGGGGTTCCACTGGTTAGCGAGCTCCTGTGGATCCCACTGATAAATAGACTACCGATATGGATCAGGTGACGGCTCTGGCTCAGGAGCTAGGGATTGTGTCCCCTCCCAGTATGCATGAATGTCCGCGGGCAAAATGAAATACCCGCCTGAATGAATATTGAACAAAGTAGGTGCATGCAAGGTAATAATATGAGAAGTATCCTCGCTGAATATCAAGTTGTAAACGAGTCTCTTTTCCTCATCATAGCGAATAAACTTATGTGCTACCATGCTGTCATAATCTAAATATATAGTGGGCAGCAGTTTCCCCTCTTTCTCATAATGCCTAATGGATATCTCGAAGTGTCTAGCAAGGCGGGAGGCAAAGATGCCTCCGAAAATAGGACCCTTTGTACGGTTGAGAGTCAACTGTTTAGCAACCATAGCGCCCAAACTGAAAGTTCTATCACGAAGTAAAGCATGGCGCATAATGGCAAGGTCAGGAGCACTAAGGCCTCCGCTCTCCCCACGACCAATTAAACATCTCCCAGCAAATAATGAGTAGTAGCGCAAAACAGGAAAATGTAAACTAGCCACTCCCGCCTCTGACACCCTTCTCCTTTCCCCTACGGTGACTTCATTAATAAAATCCTCCACATCACTAGGGCATGGTTCCTCGATGCTACCCTCATAAGGTAATTTACAAACCTCACAAAAGTCATAAAGCGTCATTTCCTTGTACTCATCATATAAGTAAAAGTCTACCATGGGTGGTGATCTCCTAGCATGAAAATGAAAAATTTGCATGAAAGTATTTATGAGTAGGAGATACTGATCCCACTAGTCGAGGAGGAATTCGGTGATGCTTGCATTCTCGGCCAAATAATAAAAATCATCATAAATCCCGGTTGCCTGTAAGAATGCATCACATGGCCATTCACACGAGCGAATCTCCGCGACACGAGGAAGATTATACTTGGGCTTCTCTTTCTCCTCATTTTATTTTTCCTTCGAACACCGGCTTGAGGAACCTCTCAACAATCTCCTCATCATTTTCTTCCTCTGAAAAAATTCTAAAATTTTTAGTGACTAAAAAAAAGTGAACCAAACTCAACAAAATTGATAGCAACTACTCCTACAAGTTCCTAGAGGCTATATCATGCATCAAAACTTCTTTGGACCATATAAATTTGACATGCAAGCTTAAGAACAAGGTCACCACAGCAGCAAAAATTTGCAATAAATAAAGCACTAGAACAAAAACTAATTGGACAATTGGAGGAGTCACATACCAAAGAACAATCCCCAAAGCAGTTTTGTGAATGGAGCTTTGAGCAAGGAGATCGAAAATTGCAGCAAAATGAGCAAGAACACGAGTTTGAGCTGTGGCATGATTTTTTTCTAGAGGAGGACGAAGTGGATAGGTGCTGGAATAAGTGGAGAGGGGTCACGTGGGGCCCACAAGGACGGGGGGCGCCCAGGGGGTAGGGCACGCCCTCCACCCTTGTGGCCAGCTGGTGAGGCCCCCTGGTGTGTGTTCAGTGCCAGGAATTCTTAAATATTATATAAAAAATCATACTGAATTTTTAGGGCATTTGGAGAACTTTTATTTTTGAGACATTTTTTATTGCATGGATAATTCAGAAAACAGACAGAAAATACTATTTTTACTTAATTTAATCAGAATAACAGAAAGTAAAAGATGGATACAGAGAGTTGTGCCTTCTAAATTCATCCATCTCATGCTCATCAAAAGGAATCCATTAACAAGGTTGATCAAGTCTTATTAACAAACTTCTTCCGAATGACATGAAACCGGAGAATTTTCGAATAACACCAGGTTACCTCAACGGGGATATGCATGTCCCCAACAATAAGAATATCATATTTATTTTTGACAGTAGGAAGAGGGAATTCAAAACCTCCAATAGTAAAGTTGAAAATTTTCCGATAGAATTGATACTATGGACTTGAGGTTGTTTCCTCGGAAAATGTACCGTATGCTCATTACCATTAACATGAAAAGTGACATTGCCTTTGTTGCAATCAATAACAGCCCCTGCAGTATTCAAAAAGGGTCTACCAAGGATAATATACATACTGTCGTCCTCAGGAATATCAAGAATAACAAAGTCTGTTAAAATAGTAACATTTGCAACCACAACATGCACATCCTCACAAATACCAATGGGTATAGTAGTTGATTTATTAGCCATTTGCAAAGAAATTTCAGTAGGTTTCAACTTATTTAATTCAAGTCTACGATATAAAGAGAAAGGCATAACACTAACACCGGATCCAAGATCACATAAAGTAGTTTTAACATAGTTTCTTTTAGTGGAGCATGGTATAGTTGGTACTCCTGGATCTCCAAGTTTCTTTGGTATTCCACCCTTAAAAGTATAATTAGCAAGCATGGTGTAAACTTCAGCTTTCAGTATATTTCTTTTATTAGTAACAATATCTTTCATATACTTAGCATAAGGAGGCATTTTAAGCATATCGGTCAAACACATACGCAAAAAGACAGGTCTAATCATTTTAGTAAAGCGCTCAAAATCCTAATCATCCTTTTTCTTGGATGGCTTAGGAGGAAAGGGCATGGTTTTCTGAACTCGTGGTTCTCTTTCTTTACCATTTTTCCTAGCAATGAAGTCTCTCTTATCATAACGTTGATTCTTTGATTGTGGGTTATCAAGATCAATAGGAAGTTCAATCTCTACATCATTATCATTACTAGGTTGAGCATCAACATGAACATCATTATTAACATTATCACTAGGTTCATTTTCATCACCAGATTGTGTCTCAACATCAGAAATAGAAATATCATTGGGATTCTCAGGTGTGTCTATAACAGGTTCACTAGCATGCAAAGTCCTCTTAGTTTTCTTTTTCTTTTTATTAGAAGGACTTGGTGCATCAATATTAATTTTCTGAGAATCTTGCTCAACTCTCTTAGGATGACCCTCAGGATACAAAGGTTCCTGAGTCATCTTACCACCTCTAGTCATAACCCTAACAACATTATCATTATTCTTAATATTCAACTCATTAAGCAAATCATCTTGTTCCTTAAGTACTTGTTCTACTTGAGTTGTAACCATGGAAGCATGTTTACTAATAAGCTTAAGATCATTAACAGTTCTACTCATATAATCACCCAAGTGGTCAAGCATGTAAGCATTATGTTTCAATTGTCTACTAACATAAGCATTGAAGTTTTCTTGTTTAACAATAAAATTATCAAACTCATCCAAGCATTGACTAGCAGACTTATTATGAGGAATATCACCTTCATCAAATCTATGGAGAGAGTTTACCTCTACTACCTGTGTCGGGTTATCAAGACCATATATTTCTTCAATAGGTGGTAGATTCTTAACATCTTCAGCTTTAATACCTTTTTCTTTCATATATTTCTTTGCCACTTGCATATCTTCAGGGATGAGAAATAAAATACCCCTTTTCTTCAGAGTTGGCTTAAGAGTTGGTTCAGGAAGTGTCCAATCATTATCATTACTCAATATATTATTCAATAGCAATTCAGCTTGCTCAATAGTTCTTTCCCTGAAAACACAACTAGCACAACTATCTAGGTGGTCTCCGGAAGCATTAGCTAGTCCATTATAAAAGATGTCAAGTATTTCATTTTTCTTGAGAGGATGATCAGGAAAAGCATTAAGTAATTGGAGAAGCCTCCCCAAGCTTGTGGGAGACTCTCTTCTTCAATTTGCACAAATTTAAATATTTCCCTTAAAGCAGCTTGTTTCTTATGAGCGGGGAAATATTTTGTAGAGAAGTAGTAAATCATATCCTGGGGACTACGCTCACAACCAGGAGCAAGAGAATTAAACCATAACTTAGCATCACCCTTTAATGAGAAATGAAACAATTTAAGAATATAGTAATAGCGAATTTTTTCCTCATGAGCAAATAGGGTGGCTATATCATTCAATTTAGTAAGATGTGCCACAACAGTTTTAGATTCATAACCATAGAAAGGATCAGATTCAACCAGAGTAATTAACTCAGGATTGACAAAGAATTCATAATCCTTATTAGTAACAAAGATAGGTGAAGTAGCAAAAGTAGGGCCATATTTCATTCTAGCATTCAAATACTTTTCTTTCAACTTAGCAAATAGTTTTTTAAGATATTCCCTATCATTACAAGCAAAGAAGTCTCTAGAAGTTTATTCATCCATAACATAACCCTCAGGTACAACAGGCAATTCATATCTAGGAGGAGAATCATAATCTTCAGTTTCAATAATATCATCTGTTTCAGTAATTTCATTCTCTCTAACCCTAGCAAGTTGTTCATCAAGAAATTCACCTAATGGCACAGTATCATCAAGCAAAGAAGTAGTTTCATCATAAGCATCATGCATAGCAGAAGTGGCATCATCAATAACATGCAACATATCAAAATCAATAGCAGGCATATGTGTCACAAGTTTACTCAAAACAGAAGGAGAATCAAGTGCAGAGCTAGATGGCAGTTCCTTACCTCCCCTCGTAGTTGAGGGGAAAATATTAGTTATTTGATCTTTCAAATTCCTCATAGTGGTCAATAGATATAAATCCCAAGTGACTCAGAAAATAGAGCTATGCTCCACGGCAACGGCGCCAGAAAAAGGTCTTGATAACCCACAAGTATAGGGGATCACAACAGTTTTAGAGGGTAGAGTATTCAAGCCAAATTTATTGATTCGACACAAAGGGAGCCAAAGAATATTCTCAAGTATTAGCAGAAGAGTTCTCAATTCAACCACACCTAAAGACTTAATATCTGCAGCAAAATATTTAGTAGCAAAGTAACATGGAAGTAGCGGTAATGGTGGAAAAAGTAACAGTAGTAGTTTTGTAGCAATCGTAACAGTGGCAACAGAAAAGTAACTTAGTAGAGATCAATATGAAACAAGCTCGTAGGCAATGGATCATTGATGGATAATTATGTCAGATGGCATTCATCATGCAACAGTTATAACATAGGGTGACATAGAACTAGCTCCAATTCATCAATATAATGGAGGCATGTATTGCGAATATAGTCATACATGCTTATGGAAAATAACTTGCATGACATATTTTGTCCTACCCTCCCGTGGCAACGGGGTCCTATTGGAAACTAAGGGATATCAAGGCCTCCTTTTAATAGAGTACATGACCAAAGCATTAGCACTTAGTGAATACATGAACTGCTCAAACTACGGTCATCACCGAGAAGTGTCCCGACTATTCTCACTCCGGGGTTGCCGGATCATAACACGTAGTAGGTGACTATAACTTGCTAGATAGGATCAAGAACACAAATATATTCAAAAAAACATAATAGGTTCAGATCTGAAATCATGGCACTCGGGCCCTAGTGACAAGCATTAAGCATAGCAAAGTCATAGAAACATCAATCTTAGAACATAATGGCTACTAGGGATCAAACCCTAACAAAACTAACTCGATTACATGGTAAATCTCATCCAACCCCTCACCGTCCAACAAGCCTATGATGGGATTACTCACGCATGACGGTGAGCATCATGGAATTGGTGATGGAGGATGGTTGATGATGATGATGGCGATGGATTCCCCTCTCCGGAGCCTAGAACGGACTCCAGATATGCCCTCCTGAGGAAGAACAGGGCTTGGCGGCGGCTCCATATTGTAAAATGCGATGAATCCTTCTCTCTGGTTTTTTCTCTCCGAACATGAATATAGGGAGTTGGAGTTGAGGACGCTGGAGGTCCAGGGGGCCCACAAGGATGGAGGGCGTGCCCCCACCCTTGTGGCCAGGGTATGGGCCCCCTTTGGTTGATTCTTTCGCCAATTTTTTTATTAATTCCAAAAATCACCTACATGAAGTTTTAGGTCATTCCGAGAACTTTTATTTCTGCACAAAAATAACACTATGGAAATTCTGATGAAAACATCGTCAGTCCGGGTTAGTTCCATTCAAATAATGCAAGTTAGAGTCCAAAACAAGGGTAAAAGAGTTTGGAAAAGTAGATATGATGGACACGTATCAACGTGTGCAGAATGCGGAGGTGATGTACGATCAGTACTTGATCAGTTGAAGTGCGAAGAAGTTCGACAACATCAACCGTATTGAGAAACACGTCCGCTTACGTCTACGAGGGTACGTAGACACACTCTCCCCCTTCTTGTTATGCATCTCCATGGATAGATCATTGCGTGTGCGTAGATTTTTTTTGTTTCCCATGCAAGGTTTCCCAACAGTGGCCTCATGAGCCAGGTCTATGCGTAGATGATATGCACGAGTGGAACACAAAGAGTTGTGGGCGGTGATAGTCATACTACTTACCACCAATGTCTTATTTTGATTTGGCGGTATTGTGGGATGAAGCGGCCCGAACCAACCTTACATGTCCACGCACATGAGACCGGTTCCACCGACAAACATGCAACTAGTTTTTCTTAAAGGTGGCTGGTGGGTGTCTGTTTCTCCTACTTTAGTTGAATCGAATTTGACCGCGGCCAGTCCCTGAAGAAGGTTAAAACAACAAACTTGACGAAACACCGTTGTGGTTTTTTTTGCATAGGTAAGAACAGTTCTTGCTAGAAGCCCATAACAGCCACGTAAAACTTGCAACAACAAAGTAGAGGACGTCTAACTTGTGTTTGCAGGGCGTGTTGTGATGTGATATGGTCAAGACATGATGTGATATACGTTTTTGTATGATATGATCATGTTTTGTAAGTTATCGGCAACTGGTAGGAGCCTTATGATTGTCTCTTTATTGTATGAAATGCAAACACCATGTAATTGCTTTACTTTATCACTATGCATTAGCGATAGTTGTAGAAGCAATAGTGGTGAGACGACCACGACACAATGATGGAGATCTGATAACCCACAAGTATAGGGGATCGCAACAGTTTTCAAAGGTAGAGTATTCAACCCAAATTTATAGATTCGACACAAGGGGAGCCAAAGAATATTCGAAGGTATTAGCAGCTGAGTTGTCAATTCAACCACACCTAGAGATTAATTATCTACAACAATATGATCAATAGCAAAGTAGTTTGATAATTTTGGTAGTAGTAACAGTAGCAACGGTAACAGTAACAGTGATAGCAGTAATTTGTAGCAAGTGTAACAGTGATGATAGCAGTAGTAACTTAGCAGAAACAATAAGGATAAATTCATAGGCATTGGATCGGTGACTTGTTGGGTGATATTCATCATGTGATAGTTATAACCTAGGGCGATATGGCACTAGCTCCAGTTCATCGATATAATGTAGGCATGTATTCCGTAAATAGTCATACATGCTTTATTAAAAGAACTTACATGACATCTTTTGTCCTACCCTCCCGTGGTAGCACGGTCCATATTGGAAACTAAGGGATATTAAGGCCTCCCTTTAATAGAGCACCGGAACAAAACATTAACACATAGTGAATCCATGAACTCCTCAAACTACAGTCATCACCAAGAGTGGGCCCGATTGTTGTCACTCCGGGGTTGTCGGATCATAACCGTAGTAAGTGACTATAACTTGCAAGATCGGATCTAAAACATGGATATAATGATGAATTCATAAACAGTTCAGATCTGAAATCATGGCACCCAGGCCCAAAGTGACAAGCATTAAGCATAAGAAAGTCATAGCAACATTAATCTAAGAACATAGTGGATACTAGGGATCAGGCCCTAACAAAACTAACTCGATTACATGATGAATCTCATCCAACTCCTCACCGACCAGCGAGCGTACGAAGGAATTACTCACTCCCAGTGGGGAGCATCATGGAATTGGTGATGACGAAGAACGAAGATCCCCCTCTCCGGAGCCCCAAACATACTCCAGATCTGCCCTCCCGAGGAAGAACAGGGCTTGGCGGCGGCTCCGTCTCGTGGATCGCGATAATTCTTTCTCCCTGATTTTTTCTGGAATAATGTGATTTTATTGTATCAAGGGGGTCATCAGCGGGGCCACCAGGTGGGTACAACCCACCTGGGCGCGCCAGGAGAGGGGGGTGCGCCTTGGTGGGTTGTGCCCACCCAGGGGCCCCTCTCTCATGGGTCTTGGCTCCAGAAATTCTTATTATTGGTATAAAAAATCCTCGCAAAGTTTCGTTCCATTCTAAGAACTTAAAAACAACCCCATGGTAGTTCTGCTGAAAACAACGTCGGTCCGGGGTTAGTTTCATTCAAATCATGCAAATTAGAGTCCAAAACAAGAGGAAAAGCGTGAGAAAAAGTAGATACGTTGGAGACGTATCAACTCCCCCAAGCTTAAACCTTTGCTAGGTTTTCAGCAAACATTATAAATAACCATGTCAACAATAATTCTTAAATATTATAATGATTCATATCAATGACATAATCAGGTAGCAAGCAATAATAAGATATCTCAAACAGCAACACGTTGTCAAAACAACCATGATATAATATGACAATAATGGTATCTCGCTAGCCCTTTCTAAGACCGCAAAACATAAATGCAGAGCACCTTCGAAGTTCAAGCAACGACTAAACATTGTAATTCATGGTAGAAAAGATCCAGTCATGATGCACCCAACATTAGCTATACACAATGCATAAATCATGACCGCTATGCTCTACTCAGTTTCTGGCGCTTGTTTATAGAAGGGAAGCAGTGATTTGTAGAGGTGCTAGAGCTTAATTTTTAAAACAGAGATAAATGAAATTTTGAGACATGCACCCTTCTCATTCACTTCACGACCATTATTTATCAACATCTTCCATGCTAAGCATGCTAGTGGCGGTTCCCAAGCGGAAAGTAAAGGTTTTGACTCCATTGGGAGTTTTTGATTGATCATTCAAGAGATGAACTTTTTTTATGTTTGCAGTTTGGGACTGGGCATCCCTATTACCGCCCATTTCCTCGTGTGATGGCGAGTGAGTAAACACTCAACCTGAGGATAACATGCTTAGCACGGAAGATATCGACCACCTCCTGTCATTCCATGAACGATCCGGGCACACAAAAGGGTAATTTTTTAGAAGTTTTTAGAGGTGGCACATGCAAATTTACTTAGGACAGCAGGGTAATACCGTATATAGGTAGGTATGGTGGACTCATCTAGAATAACTTTGGGTTCAAGGTTTTTTATGTACAAGCAGAATTCCCACTTAGTACAGGTGAAGGCTAGCAATTTAAGATTGGGAAGCGGCCAGCTAGAGAGCAACAACGATCATAACCAGGCATTATGCATAAGTAACATTGGACACTAGCATGAGTAGGATATGAACACCATGAACATAAATATTATAGAGGCTATGTTGGTTTTGATTCAACTACATGCATGAGCATGTACCAAGTCAAGCCACTCGAACATTCAGAGGAGGATACCATATCATCATACTACATCACAATCATTTTAACGCTATGTGGATATCCAAGATAAATCAATATCCACTCCCAGCTACTTATGCATGGCATGAAAAACTATAATCTCTAATTGTCATTGCAAACATGTTTAATCATAATGGGCTGAAGCTTGGATACTAGGTTAAACATATTTACACAGATAGAACAAGTCGAGTTCATACCAGTTTCTCCTTGCCATGGCTAGCTCATCATATATCGTCATTATTGCCTTTCACTTGCACGACCGAATGATATGAAAATAATAATAGTGCAAGAGTGCCATGGACTAAGCTGGAATCTGCAAAACATTTTATTCAACATGAGAAGACAAGGTAAAATGGGCTCTTATTAGTTCAACAGTTATTCACATGAGAGCCACTCAACATTTTTCATCGTGGTCTTCTCCTTGGTGCAACTCGAATAAACAGAAAAGAAATTCAGAGAAACACACTAAAATATTTTTGGAGTTTTTGGTTTTCTTCAAGAAGCAAATAGAAAGCAAAAAATGAGAAAAACTATTTACACGGGAAAGCTCCCAACAAGCAAAAGAAGAACAAGGAAATCTTTTTGGATTTTCTTTTTAGTACTACTACTAAGCATGCATAGAAAGTGAATTACTACAACTATTTTTTTTTGGTTTTTCTAATGTTTTTCAAACACATAAGAAGAAAGCAAGAAAAATAAATCTAAGCATGGATAATACAATGAAAAGGTGTGAACATCGACAAATGGAATGATATGTGAACATGAATATAATGTCGGGGAACACGTACTCCCCCAAGCTTAGGCTTTTGGCCTAAGTTGGTAATCGGTCAGTAGCCTGGAGGGTAGTAGTCCGCGTGGTAGCTCACGGGGGCTCCCGGTGCGGATGCCTCGACCTGCTGGGCTGCCACCACAGGTGCGTTGTGAGCTCGGGCCTCGCTCTCAAGATCAAAAAATTTCCCCTTGCTGTGACAATCAAAGAGAGCACGCGCATGCAAATATGTGTCCACAACATGTGATTGGTTAACCAACAAATTATAAGTGAAGTTATCAGCCCTTCCCTTAAGAATCTTATGCTCCTTTAAGGCATCCAAATCTAAATATCGAGTGGGTAGGATAGGTCAAAGGGCAAAGGTGAAACATCCAGTCCTCGTGCTAAACGTGTGGCATAAAGTCCACCATAGAACCAACCACTTTTGGCGTTATGCTGAAGTCTATGTGCAACAATCGTTCCAAGGTTATAATTCCTTTCACCAGTGAGAACGGTGTGAATGAGGCTCAAGTCTGGCGAACAAAGTATGCTACAGTCTTGCTTGCCTACTATGCATTTCCCGTTAAATAATGCAAAGTACTGGATTGCGGGAAAGTGAACACTTTTTATTCTTCCTTGTCTCACTCCTCTATTTTCACCGTAACAAAGGCTAATCAAGAAGGTCTCATATTCAGCCTTTGTTGGCTCATCAAGCGAACCCCAAAATGAAAGTTTGTAACGGTAAGCAAAATTTTCTAGTGGAATAGTGAATGGTTCATCATAAAACATAAACGACACCCTAGACTCACGTGGAACATATTTAAATCCTTTGACAAATGATTCAGTGAGAAGATGGCGTTGTTCACACTTATCTAAGAGGTAGGGACCGAGACCGGCATTGTGAACATATTGCTCAAATTCCTCCTTGATGCCCACCTGCACCATATATTCATCGCAAGGCCATAAGCATGTTTTGGTGGCGGCATCTCATGTGGAACTTTCACTTGGTTGAACGTAAGACCGGCGGGCAGAACTGTCACTAGGGGATGCCCCCGAGGATCATCTCCTTGAAGAACTCCTTCCAAATAGATTCATCATGTCCGCGTACAATTTTTTGAAAATAAAAAATTTTGGGGTGGCAAAAATTTGTTAACAGAACTTCACAAACTTGATAGCAACTATTCATAGGGATACATAGAGGCCATAGAAAGCATTCAAACTACTTAGAACACTAATAATTCAACATGCAAGCACATCTACAGCAGCACCAAGAGTAGCTAATTATTCAAAGTATAAACCACTAAAACAAAAACTAATTGGACATATGGTGGAGTCACATACTAAGCAACAATCCCCCGAAATAGTTTCGGAAACGGAGCTTCGAGCAAAGAGATCGAAAATGGTAGAAAAATGAGCAAGAACACGGGAGAGAGAGCAATGGGGATTTTTTTTCTGGAGGTAAGTGATGATGTGGGATGAAGAGGTAAGTGAGGGGGACCACGTGGGGACCACAACTGACTAGGGCGCGCCTGGGGTACTGGCACGCCCAGGTGGGTTGTGCCCACCTGGTGCACCTCCCTCTGATTATTTTTGCACCAAAAATTCTTAAATATTCAGGAAAAAATCATATAAATTTTTTAGAGCATTCTGAGAACATTTATTTTTGGTTCATTTTTTTATTGCACGGGAAATTCAGAAAACAGACAAAACATGGCATTTATTTTATTTAACTAATAAAAACAGAGAATATAAAGTAGGGATAGAAAGTAGTGCTTACTAAATTCATTGACTTCATATCGTTCAAAAATGATTCATTAATAAGGTTGATCAAGTCTTATTAACAACCACTTTCGATTAGTATGAAATCGAAGAACTTTCGTAAATTACTAAGTTACCTCAATGGGGATATGCATTTCCCCAACAATAAGCATTTCATATTTCTTTTTGACAGTAGGTATAGGTATTTGAAAACTTCCAATAGTGATTGTTGGAGATTTTTCAATAACATTAATACCATTCACTTGGAATTTTTACTTCGGAAAGTGCACTGTATGGCATTACCATTGATATGAAAAGTGACCTTGCTTTTATTGCAATCAATAACAGCCCCTGCAGTATTCAAGAAGGGTCTACCAAGGATAATCAACATGTTGTCATACTCGGGCATCTCAAGTATAACAAAGTCAGTCAAAATACTAACATTAGCAACAACAACAACGGGCACATCCTCACAGATACCAATAGGTATGGCAGTTGATTTGTCAGCCATTTGCAAAGATATTTCAGTAGGTATGAGTTTATTCAAGTCAAGTCTTTTATATAAAGAGAAAGGCATACCACTAACACCAGCTCCTAAATCACACAAAGCAGTTTTCACAAAATTCTTTTTGATAGAGCAAGGTATAGTTGATATTCCCGGATCTCCAAGTTTTTTAGGTACTCCATCTTTAAAAGTATAATTAGCAAACATAGTGAAGATTTCAACTTTTAGTGTCTTTCTCTTATTAGTGATGATGTCTTTCATATACTTTGCATAAGGAGGCATTTTCAAGATATCAGTCAAGCGAGTACGCAAAAAGACTGGCCTCAGCATTTCAGCAAAGCGTTCAAATTCTTCGTCATCATTCTTTTTAGTTGACTTAGGCGGAAAAGGCAAAGGTTTTTGAACCCACGGTTCTCTTTCTTTACCGCGTTTTCTAGCAATGAAGTATATTTTATGATACCTTTTATTTTTAGCTTGTGGGTTATCAAGATCAACAGGTGGTTCTATCTCAACATCATTATCTGGTTCTTTTTCATTGGTTGGTTGAGAGTCTTCATGAACCTCATCATTATCTTTTTCATTATCATTAGGTGAGTGTTCATTACCAGATTGAGTTTCAGCATATAAGATAGAAACTTCATTTTCATTATCAGGAGGTTTCTCTATTTCTGGTTCACTAGAAGTGTGCAAAGTCCTATCATTTTTCTTTTTCTTTTTCTTTCTAGAAGGACTAGGTGCACTAGTGTTAGATCTTTGTGAATCTTGTTCAATTATTTTAGGGTGTCCCTCGGGATAAAGTGGTTCCTGGGTCATTTTAGCTCCTCTAGTTGCAACTCTAACAGGAAAGTCATACATATTATGATTCATTTCATCTAGTAATTCTCTTTGAGATTTAGCAACTTGTTCTAATTGAGTTTGAACCATAGAAGCATGCTTTCTAACACCTCTAACATCATTTGATATTCTAAACAACAAGTCACTCAAATGAGCAATCATATCTGAATTGTATTTCAATTGTTTCATAACATTTGCATTGAAGTGGTCTTGTCTTCTAATGTAGTTTTCAAACTCATAAAGGCATTGACTAGGATGCATATTGTGAGGATTATCATTATCATTAAACTTCATAAGAGAATTTACCTCTACCACCTTAGGCATTGGCGGTGTATTAAGCCCATGTATTTCTTCAATAGGAGGTAAATTTTTAACATCCTCAGCTTTAATACCTTTTTCCATCATAGATTTCTTTGCCTCTTGCGTATCATCAGGAGTGAGATATGATATACCCCTCTTCTTTGGAGTGGGTTCAGGCCGTGGTTCTGGAATAGTCCAATCATCATGATTTTTCGATATGTTATTCAATAATTCTTCAGCTTGAGAAATAGTTTGTTCCCTGAAAACACAACTAGCACAACTATGTAGGAAGTCCCTAGAAGCAACTGTTAGTCCATTATAGAAGATATCAAGTATTCCAATTTTCTTAAGAGGATGATCAGGAAAAGCATTAAGTAACTGGCAAAGCCTCCCCCAAGCTTGTGGGAGACTCTCTTCTTTAGTTTGCACAAAGTTAAATATTTCCTGTAAGGCAGGTTGTTTCATATGAGCAGGAAAATATTTTTCAGAGAAGTAATAAGTCATATCCTAGGGACTACGCACACAACCAGGAGCAAGAGTATTGTACCAAGCTTTAGCATCACCCTTTAATGAGAAAGGAAATATTAGAGAATAAAGTAATAGCGAGTTTTCTCATCATGAGTAAAAAGGGTGGCTATATCATTCAACTTAGTAAGATGTGCCACAACAGTTTCAGTTTCATAACCATGGAAAGGATCAGATTCAAACAAAGTAATTAACTCTGGGTCGACAGAGAATTCATAATCCTTATCATCAATAAAGATAGGTGAAGTAGCAAACTTAGGATCACATTTCATTCTAGCATTCAGATATTTCTCTTTATACTTGTGTAGTAATTTCTGTAGATTATCTCTATTATTACAAGCAAGAATATCTCTAGTTGCTTCTTCACTCATAACATAACCTTCCGGTACCTTAGGCAATTCATATCTAGCAAGGCTTGTCATGGTGGGCGCACAACAGATGCCAAGGGATGGCTAAAGAGAGGAGGAGGCTCGAGGGCGCTGGTGGACTCCAGAGGCGAGGTTGGCATGATCGGGTGCGGGACGCCGGACATACCCAGGTTCGGGGCTCTCCAGAGAGATAATACCCCTAGTCCTGCTGAGTGTAGTTGGATGATCAATAGTATAGTGTTGCTCCTGGAGCTGTATGGAGGAGGAAGGAAGCTGGCCAAGGCTTGGGCTGCTCCTTCTCTCTGGTGTTGCTGTTTTGTGGCCAGTCCTATGCTTGCTTGCTTTTCTCTCGTATGTGTCTTCTGCTTTCTCCCTTGTTTGGTTGCCTATGATCGCAGGCTCCCGGGGAGTTTTATTTTCCAACCCCCCAGGTGGTACAATGGTAATGTTACAAGTTGGTGGGTCCATATTGTCGGTGTCCGGGAACCCGGGCTGGGTCCCGTTGAGGGCTTGTGGTTCGCCGGGTTCCCCTAGGTGCGGGCCCCGCATGCCTAGGGGGGCTGTGCGCCGTCTTGTCGATCACCAGGGCGTGGCCGAGTCGAGTCGTGTACAGTGCTCTCCGTCAGGTCGCCACTTGCCGTCGTCAGCGGTGAAGGCGGGGGCACTATTGTAGGATCGAAATTATGTCTAGAGGGGGGGGGTGATTAGACTACTTGACCAAATAAAAACTTAACCTTTTCCCAATTTTAGTTCTTGGCAGATTTTAGCTATTGTAGGACAAGTCAAGCAATCATCACACAATTCAAGCAAGCATGCAAAGAGTATATTGGCAGCGGAAAGTAAAGCATGCAACTTGCAAGAATTTAAAGGGAAGGGTTTGGAGAATTCAAACGCAATTGGAGACACGGATGTTTTTCCCATGGTTCGGATAGGTGGTGCTATCCTACATCCACGTTGATGGAGACTTCAACCCACGAAGGGTAACGGTTGCGCGAGTCCACGGAGGGCTCCACCCACAAAGGGTAACGGTTGCACGAGTCCACGGAGGGCTCCACCCACGAAGGGTAACGGTTGCGCGAGTCCACGGAGGGCTCCACCCACGAAGGGTCCACGAAGAAGCAACCACCCACAAAGGGTCCACGAAGAAGCAACCACCCACAAAGGTTCCACGAAGTAGCAACCTTGTCTATCCCACCATGGCCATCGCCCACGAAGGACTTGCCTCACTAGCGGTAGATCTTCACGAAGTAGGCGATCTCCTTGCCCTTACAAACTCCTTGGTTCAACTCCACAATCTTGTCGGAGGCTCCCAAGTGACACCTAGCCAATCTAGGAGACACCACTCTCCAAGAAGTAACAAATGGTGTGTAGGTAATGAACTCCTTGCTCTTGTGCTTCAAATGATAGTCTCCCCAACACTCAACTCTCTCTCATAGGATTTGGATCTGGTGGAAAGAAGATTTGAGTGGAAAGCAACTTGGGGAAGGCTAGAGATCAAGATTCATATGGTAGGAATGGAATATCTTGGTCTCAACACATGAGTAGGTGGTTCTCTCTCAGAACATATGAGTTGGAATTGTGTATGTGTTCTGATGGCTCTCTTCACGAATGAAGAGGAGGTGGAGGGGTATATATAGCCTCCACACAAAATCCAACCGTTACACACAGTTTTCCAATCTCGGTGGGACCGAATCAACAAACTCGGTCGGACCGAAAAGGTAAACCTGGTGACCGTTAGAGTTTTTCGGTGGGACTGACATGCAACTCGGTAGGACCGATATGGTTAGGGTTTGGGCATAACGTAATCTCGGTGAGACCGATTACACAAACTCAGTGAGACCGATTTTGGTAATTAGCTAACCAGAGAGTTGGTCAGGCAAACTCGGTGGGACCGATTTGCTCTTTCGATGAGACCGAAAAGTTACAAAAAGGAAACACTGAATTTACATTGCAATCTCGGTGGGACCGATTCGCTCTTTCGGTGAGACCGAAAAGTTACGAAAGGGAAACAGAGAGTTTGCAATCCCATCTCGGTGAGACCGAGATCCCTATCGGTAGAACCGAATTGCTAGGGTTTGGCAGTGGCTTATGACAAGTGAAACTCGATGGCGCCGGATAGAAAAATCGGTAGGACCGAGTTTGGCTTAGGGTTTAGGTCATATGTGGATATGGGAAAGTAGTTGAGGGTTTTGGAGCATATCACTAAGCACATGAAGCAAGAGGCTCATTAAGCAACACCTCATCCCTCCTTGATAGTATTGGCTTTTCCTAAAGACTCAATGTGATCTTGGATCACTAAAATATAAAATGAAGAGTCTTGAGCTTTTGAGCTTGAGCCAATCCTTTGTCCTTAGCATTTTGAGGGTTCCACTTTCACATCCATGCCATGCCAATC
Source organism: Triticum aestivum (assembly GCF_018294505.1). Lineage (NCBI taxonomy): Eukaryota > Viridiplantae > Streptophyta > Magnoliopsida > Poales > Poaceae > Triticum > Triticum aestivum. Next base: position 162,830,046 of record NC_057803.1, on the reverse strand, counting down.
ATTGAGCTTTCCTGAAATAATCATCTTGGAATAGCATTAGCTCAATGAGCTATATGTTGTTATGAATTACCAAAACCACCTAGGGATAGTTGCACTTTCAATCTCCCCCTTTTTGGTAATTGATGACAACATATAGATCAAAGCTTCGACAAATGATAATAAGCATGAAATATATCGTCGCTTTGAGAAGTATGTGACAAGTGAGAGCTCCCCCTAAATTTGTGCATATTTAAAATTTGCTTTGGACTGCAAATGCACAAAGAGTTAGAGTCATGGGTTACTCTTCCATGTCACATACATCTTGGTGGAGCGCTTAAAACGATAAGAATGAAATACATGCACTCATCACCAAGAATAGTGAATGATCACATAAGATAGATAAGATATATCAAGCATGCATAAGTGTAGCTTATGATCAAACACATGATCATCAATGTCGCACAAGCAATGACATAGTATCTCAAGCACTCAAAAGCAAACAAAGTTCGAAAAACCACCAAATAAAGCAAGAGAGAAAAAAGCAACACTCTCTCTCTCTCTCTCGAAGCCTATGATCTATACATTTTCTCCCCCTTTGGCAACAAGTTACCAAAAAGTTCCTAGAAAATGCATAGTGCTAAGTCGACACTCAGGCTTGATCTTCAGGTGGTGGTGGAGTCCGGAGCACTCCAAGGACGAAGCCTTCTGTAGACGTGGTCGGAGTTGAGGTTGAAGTAGATGCTGGAGCTGGTGGAACTAAAGCTGTAGCTGGTGCAGAAGTGGTGGCTCTGGTGTCAGCAACTGGCACTGCATATGATCTCTGAGCTCTTGGTACTCTGGAAAATGCATCAGTTGTAGTCTTGCCCTTCCTCTCCTGCATATCATCCTGAAGTTGTTCCACTTCAGACCGAATCTCTGTTACTTTGACATCCAAGTCATAGAACTTCTGTTCCATGATTCTTTCTAAGCTCTGCTGATTCTGAGTGAGGGTGACCAGTCCTTGCTCAATCCTCATTGTGGATGCAATCAAGTAACCAAGCTGCTCTTGTTTGGTTTTCAAGAAATACTCAGATGCCTCCTCTTGAGTAGGCATCTTGGCAGCTTTCTCCTTCCCCGCCTTCTCCTTCTTTGCTTGTGCTTGGGCAGATGATGGCTCATTCTCAGTCATGACCACTTGATTATCTTCAAAATCTGGACGGATGGGCAGGTGTTCCTTGTCCAATAAGTATATCCCCGTGCCCATCTTAGAGTTGATGAGCCCCTGAATCTGTGGGGCATATCCACAGCTCCTCTTCTGGTCTGCTGTTGTCCTCTTGATTGTTTCAATCATAAGGCTCATGACTTTAAATTTCTGTGGCACGTCAAAGATATGAAGCAAGTTGATCGCGTGTCCCCTGATCATCTTGTGATCTCCAGACTTGGGAAATACGGTGTGCCTAAGAATCCAGTTAATGGTTGGCAGCCCTGACAAAAGATAATGCATAGACCCAAACTTGAAAGTATCAAGTGCCTCGTTTGGAATTTCCTTGTACATGTTGGACATAGAGTTGTGGTCCATCTTCTTCTTGGCATAAATGTCCAAGTCATCTGCTTGCTCCTCTGGGGCATTAATGAGCTGTGCCCATTCAGCAACTGTAGACTGGTACCGCGTACCCTCTGACATCCATACAATCCTGCCATCTGGATAGAAATGGGCTATGGAGTAGAACTGCATGACGAGTTCCTCATTCCACTTTGTGAGCTTCTGCCCAACAAAGTCCTCTACTCCACATGCCTTGAGGCTGTCCTGCACTCCAGGGTAGTACTCTTCGTTGTCCTTGATGTATTGCCAATCAACCGATCTCATATCACAGACAATTGGCTTTTTGTCTAGCAGCACTGTCTCATAAAAGTCTTGCTGCTCCTTGGTGTGAAACCTGTAGTCAACTGCAGTCCTTCTCCTTGAAGCATACGGGTCTGCTTCTCTCCACTTCCGGAGCCCTGAATCTCTCCTGAGTTTCATATCCTCAGCCACAGGATGAGCATCGTTGTGGTCTAGGATCTTGGGCTTGAGTTTTCTGAGCACTTGACCTTCTTCTTCTTCAGCAATGTCAGGCATTGGGGCCTTGTTCTTCTCAGCAGCTGGGATGCTTCTTGTATTCCTCTTTGGCTTTGGCTTTGGAGCTGGCTTGGCCTTAGAAGCAGTTAACCCTGATCTTATGGCATCACCCATCAGCTTGGGTGCCTTAGGTGCTGGTGCAGCAACCTCTTCTTCTTCATCCTCATATTCCATGATGGAAGCCTTTCCAAGCACTTTGGCTACGGTCTTCTTGACCCTTTCCTTTCTTTTCTTGCCTTCAGCAGCAACTGGCTCTATGGGTGCAGGCTTTTCAGGAATCTGAGTTGAAACTCTGGCCTTTGGCATAGGCTGCCTACCTGCTGGCCTTTTGATCTTTAAGCCTGGCTTTGTGCCCTGTGCTGGCTCAACTCTCTTTGATGTGGCTTCCTCTTCCTCTGCCACATAATCTTCATCCTCAGAATCTGAAGTTCTCTTCTTTCTCTGTCTGGTGGCAGCTTTAGGCAGATTGCTAGGGGTGCTCCTACTGCCATCATCTAAGGAACTTGAGGGACTAGTGCCCTCACTCATCTGCACTTGCTGCTCTGACAAGTTCTGGCTATCACTTTGGTCTGACATGATGCAAACTCTGACTGCTGACCCTGTGAATAGATTATATATGAGATAGAGTGGATAAGCATCACAAAATGCAGAGATTTTTGCAAAAGAATAATTCAAAAACTTAGTTTTAGTTTCCCACTGAAAGCATCTCGGATCTACCGATTTCTAAACTCGGTGATACCGAAGCAGTTTTGGCACCTAAACTAGTGAACTCGGTCAGACCGAGTCACAGTTCGGTGGCACCGAGACTTCTAGGGTTTCACAGAGTTCCAAAATTGGTCACACCGATAAGTAATTCTCGGTCAGACCGAGTCTCACTTGTGCAATGGCATAAGCCAAATCGGTGGGACCGAGTTTTTCAACTCGGTGGGTTCGAGATGGTTTCGGCGGAAACCTAACCCTAAAATTTTCGAATTAAACCTAATCTACGAGTTCATTGACTGGATAGAAGTTTAACAAACGTGTCAAGAATCATGATGATCACAATGTGCTAAGAATCGGATTGGGGAATAGCACAAAGATCGAGTCCATACCCTAGTTCGGTGGAGACTCGCTACGGCGGCAACGATGGGGTTGAATTTCCGTTGACAGCGGCGGATACCAGCGACTGGAGGCGGCTGGCGGCGAGGAGATGATCCGGAGACCAAGTTGGCAGAGCAGGCTATCGCGCGGGCAAAGGGGTTTGGAGAAATTTCCAAATTTTTGCCCGTGACTATATATAGCCCGACCCTGTCGGTGTGACCGAGTGGAACAACTCGGTGGCACCGAGATGCAAAACTGTATACAGCTATTGCAACTCGGTGTGATCGAATGGTTCAAATCGGTTGCACCGAGATCGAAAACCTAGATCAACTTAATGATCTCGGTAGGACCGAAAGTGGGGTATCGGTCAGACCGAGAATCATAAAGAGGTTTTGGAAGTTTAAGTCTATGACGAATCGGGGACTCCGAGCGCTCCTCACACAGAGTGGTTCGAATCTGACTTGATCAAATTTTGTGATGTAGCATGAATAGAGTTTGAGATGAGAAAATCATAGATAGCTAGAGGAGGTTCTTAGGCATTCTTGTCCATCCACTTGGCAAAAGGAAATAAAACCAAACAATCAAAACAACAAGTGGATGTCCTCGAATGAGTAAAATATGCAACCAGCATGCTCACACAATAAGATGGCAAATGAAATATGTGACAAGGCATGCACAACCAATTCTAGCATCTACCAAGCAATTTGCGATGACAAGGTCATCTATATATGAGTATATTGACTTAGGAGTCAAGTGAGAACACTTGATCATAGGTCATACTCATCGTTTAAGCTCAAGTGGGGTTACCACTTTTACATAAAGCATTGTTGTGTTCATATCTTTAGAGTTGCTTTAGCTCAAGTCTTAGAGTAAAGCTCCCCCTAGATGTAATATCCCCCCTTAGAGGGATGAACTAACCTCGGGTTTTGTCGATGATGACTTCATTAGATGTTTAAGATGTAGATGCTCAATGTTGATGTAGATCACTTGGAGCTATCCATTTGAGTGAATTGCACTTTCAATACCTACATGGGTTAGTCCCACAAGGAACAAACAAGGATATCCATAGACATAGAGTGATGCACACACAAGATGATGTCCATGAAAACTTTTAGGTTACCTTGTCCCTTGTCTTACCAACAAGAGGGTTTGTGACTCCTTGAACTAGTGCAAGATGTGGAAGTTGACTGCACTTGTTCTTGCCAAAATGATAAGAGTGAAGTATGTTGGTGGAGTCACCCTCAATAACTCTCTGGTTCTTCTTCTTTTGGATCCACACCATTTTGATGGTAATCCTTGGAGTTGTAGTAGTACTTGATGAAGTGGAACTTGAAGTAGTCTTGGGAATCCACTTGACTAAGGTCTTAGGAGCTTCGTCAAATGCATCAATTTCCTCTTGAAGCTTGTCCTTGCCTTTTTGCTTGTAGTCTTGTGGTGGAAGATCATTTTTAGCTTGTGTCCCCTTGAAAGAAGTATCATACTTTTCTTGTTGAGGAACAAACTTTGTCTTGGGGTATTGATCTTCTTCCCACTCAACTCCATTGGCATTGAACTTTCGTTCAAAACCAACACCTTGATTCTTCCAGTGCATTCCTTGCTTGCGCACAATTTCCTCGAATTGCTTACTCCCGGCAAGGCTTTTGTACACTCCTTTCTCTATAATTCCCTTCAATAAGCTATTTTCTTGCTCAAGTGTAACTTGGCTAAGAGAATCATTAGTGGAATCAAGAGAACTACTAGAAGCAACAATATTGGATTTAGCATGATCATTGTTACTGCTAGAGGAAGAATCTTTCTTGTTCTTGTTACTAGACTTGACTTGAGGCATGTAAGTGGATAAGAGTAAACGCTTGGCAATGTAAGAAGAACTTTTCTTGCGGAGATCATCATTGATTGCTTTTAAGAAATCATGCTCTTGCTCAAGATTGAGCTTTTCAAAGCATAATTTCTCATGAGCTCTTAAAAGTTCTCGATGATCTTCGAAGATAGTTTCATGAGCTAACTTAAGAGTGTTTAGTTCTTTAGTTAGAGCCTCAATCTTCTCCTTATCATTGTCATTCGTTTTATCTTGATTAGCATGATTAATTGACGTTTCATCATAGTATTCATCACTAGAGTTGTCAACAAGCAAATCATCACCTAACAAGTCATCTTCATCACTATTGAAATCAACATACTCGGGGTGTGTTACCTTAGGACCTTTGGTCATGAGGCATCTTCCAATTCCTTCATTTGGTGAGTCAATGATGTCGTAGGAGTTGGTTGACACAAGTGCTAGACCGGCAACACCTTCATCTTGAGTATCTTCGGAGTCGGAGTGATAACTTCTCTCGGAGTGGCTGTCGGAGTCGGAGCCGGATACCCATTCACCAACATGAGCTTGATGTCGTCGTTTTGTGTAGCTCCTTGATGATTTTTCCTTCCTTTCCGAATCCTTGCTTCTCCGTGAGTATCTTCGTTCATAACGATCATCTCTACTCCTTCTCTCTCTTGGTGGTGATTCTTTGCTTCTTCTTTTTGGAGAATCTTCTCTTCTCTTGTAGTGAGCCGTACACTCATTGGAATAGTGTCCGGGTCTTCCACAACTATAGCAGTTTCGCTCTCGACTAGAAGATCTTTTGTCATTGTAGGACCTTGACTTGAAGCTTCTATCTTTGCTTCTACTCTTGTAGAACTTGTTGAAGTTCTTCACCATTAAGCTCAATTCTTCATTGAAGTTTTGTTTCTCACTTGATGATGTAGGGGCTTCACATGAGGCTTTGTAGGCACCACTTGATTTGTTGTGAAGTTCCTCTTTATCCTTAAGTGACATCTCATGAGCAACAATTCTTCCAATCACCTCCGTTGGCTTGAGATCTTTGTAATTGGGCATCATTTGGATCAATGTGCACACGGTATCATATTTTCCATCCAAGGCTCTTAGAATATTCTTGATAATGAATCTATCGGTCATCTCTTCACTTCCTAAGCCAGCAATCACATTTGTGATGAGAGCAAGCCTAGAGTACATTTCAGCGACACCTTCACCATCCTTCATTTTGAACTTGTCAAGTTAACTTTGAAGCACATCCAACTTGGATTCCTTGACGGAGTCGGTACCTTCGTGCATATCAATCAAAGTGTCCCAAATTTCCTTTGCATTCTGAAGACGGCTGATTTTGTTGAATTCTTCGGGGCACAATCCGTTGAAGAGAATATCACAAGCTTGAGCATTGTATTGCAACATCTTCAACTCATCCGCGGTAGCTTCACGGTTTGGTTCTTTGCCATCAAAGAAGTCACCTTGCAAACCAACACACACAATAGCCCAAACGGCGGGGTTATGTCCAAGAATATGCATTTTCATTTTATGCTTCCAACTAGCAAAATTAGTACCATCAAAGTAAGAACCTCTACGGTGATAATTTCCCTCGCTAGACGCCATACTCTCCTAAGTTGTGAAACCAAGACTATGACCACCAAAAGCTATGGAGATCAAAGCAAATGGAGACCAAAGCTCTGATACCACTTGTAGGATCGAAAGTATGTCTAGAGGGGGGTGATTAGACTACTTGACCAAATAAAAACTTAACCTTTTCCCAATTTTAGTTCTTGGCAGATTTTAGCTATTGTAGGACAAGTCAAGCAATCATCACACAATTCAAGCAAGCATGCAAAGAGTATATTGGCAGCGGAAAGTAAAGCATGCAACTTGCAAGAATTTAAAGGGAAGGGTTTGGAGAATTCAAACGCAATTGGAGACACGGATGTTTTTCCCGTGGTTCGGATAGGTGGTGCTATCCTACATCCACGTTGATGGAGACTTCAACCCACGAAGGGTAACGGTTGCGCGAGTCCACGGAGGGCTCCACCCACAAAGGGTAACGGTTGCACGAGTCCACGGAGGGCTCCACCCACGAAGGGTAATGGTTGCGCGAGTCAACGGAGGGCTCCACCCACGAAGGGTCCACGAAGAAGCAACCACCCACAAAGGGTCCACGAAGAAGCAACCACCCACAAAGGGTCCACGAAGTAGCAACCTTGTCTATCCCAACTTGGCCATCGCCCACGAAGGACTTGCCTCACTAGTGGTAGATATTCACAAAGTAGGCGATCTCCTTGCCCTTACAAACTCCTTGGTTCAACTCCACAATCTTGTGGGAGGCTCCCAAGTGACACCTAGCCAATCTAGGAGACACCACTCTCCAAGAAGTAACAAATGGTGTGTAGGTAATGAACTCCTTGCTCTTGTGCTTCAAATGATAGTCTCCCCAACACTCAACTCTCTCTCATAGGATTTGGATCTGGTGGAAAGAAGATTTGAGTGGAAAGCAACTTGGAGAAGGCTAGAGATCAAGATTTATATGGTAGGAATGGACTATCTTGGTCTCAACACATGAGTAGGTGGTTCTCTCTCAGAACATATGAGTTGGAATTGTGTATGTGTTCTGATGGCTCTCTTCACGAATGAAGGGGAGGTGGAGGGGTATATATAGCCTCCACACAAAATCCAACCGTTACACACAGTTTTCCAATCTCGGTGGGACCCAATCAACAAACTCGGTCGGACCGAAAAGGTAAACCTAGTGACCGTTAGAGTTTTTCAGTGGGACTGACATGCAACTCGGTAGGACCGATATGGTTAGGGTTTGGGCATAACGTAATCTCGGTGAGACCGATTACACAAACTCGGTGAGACCGATTTTGGTAATTAGCTAACCAGAGAGTTGGTCAGGCAAACTCGGTGGGACCGATTTGCTCTTTCGGTGAGACCGAAAAGTTACAAAAAGGAAACACTGAATTTACATTGCAATCTCGGTGGGACCGATTCGCTCTTTCGGTGAGACCGAAAAGTTACGAAAGGGAAACAGAGAGTTTGCAATCCCATCTCAGTGAGACCGAGATCCCTATCGGTAGAACCGAATTGCTAGGGTTTGGCAGTGGCTTATGACAAGTGAAACTCGGTGGCGCCGGATAGAAAGAATCAGTAGGACAGAGTTTGGCTTAGGGTTTAGGTCATATGTGGATATGGGAAAGTAGTTGAGGGTTTTGGAGCATATCACTAAGCACATGAAGCAAGAGGCTCATTAAGCAACACCTCATCCCTCCTTGATAGTATTGGATTTTCCTAAAGACTCAATGTGATCTTGGATCACTAAAATATAAAATGAAGAGTCTTGAGCTTTTGAGATTGAGCCAATCCTTTGTCCTTAGCATTTTGAGGGTTCCACTTTCACATCCATGCCATGCAAATCATTGAGCTTTCCTGAAATAATCATCTTGGAATAGCATTAGCTCAATGAGCTATATGTTGTTATGAATTACCAAAACCACCTAGGGATAGTTGCACTTTCAACTATAGCCACGCCGGCCCTAGTCAGCGGGTAGGTGAGGGGCACTGTAGCCACGCCGGCCCTAGTCAGCGGGTAGGTGAGGGGCACTGTTGCCATGTTCCTGCTGACCAGAGGAATGGGCGGGGCACTATTGCCTCAGTCATCGTTGATTGAAGTCCCGTCCCATCATACGGCCTGGATGGGATGGGAGTTGACCCGTGGCTGGATTGCGTAGCACGCCACGGGTGGTGCTGGTTTGTCGAGGAGGCTTCGGTCATGCCGGGTTCGGCTGTCTTGCGCTAGTTGTTGGGGCCGAGTTGACGTGTCTTGTCGGGTCGGCTAGTCTGGCCGGCTTGCGGGGCTTGGCCGGGTAGAGCGACCCCGTTGTTTTCTGAACAGGATCCGAGTTCCGTTGCCTGCCCGGGGTCCATCCCCCCGACGGTAGTCCCCGAAGCTGTGAAGGTCCGCCGTCTTCGGATGAGTGGACCTTCGCAGTTTCCCCCTTAAGCAAGGTGGATCCTGTGAGCGCCGGGTCCGGCAACACCCACTGTGTGCCGGTTTTCTCGGAAACCGGATCGTGGCATCCCGGCCGTGTCGGGAACCGAGAAGTCCACCGAATCTTAGGGCAGTCCCTCGGGCTTTGCGCGGGCGCCACATGGTGCCCGGAAGTCGGAGGGGCCTGACAGGCCACACACGTGACGGGACCGGGCGGCGGGCTGGGTGTAACGCCCGGATAATCATGGTACAGTAATCCAACGCTAATCATGCCACGTCACCACGGTTACTGTTGATAATCTACCGTTAGTTCAAAATTGAGGCAAATTCAAATTTAAAATAAAGTTAAATAATGAAAGTTTTCAAAAGTTAAAACAAAAATGTTCAGGCAGTGCCATAAATTGCATATTTAATTATGGTGTAATAAACACATTTTTATAAAGTGCCTAAGAATTTTAAAATGGATTAAAACAGAAAAGGAAATAAAAGAAAGAAAGAATAAATAAAAAGAAAAGAAAAAAGGTAAAACAAAAAAAGAAAAAGAGAGAAAAGCCCCCCCACTGGGCTTCGGCCCAGCAGGCCGGCCCATTCGGCCACCGGCCCAACCGGCCACCACCCCGCCTCCCTTATCCCCTCCCCACCCCCGAAACCCTAACCACCCACGCACCCACTCCCCCACTTGCGCCCCC
>NC_057803.1:162809775-162820150 GCF_018294505.1 Triticum aestivum | reverse complement strand
GCCGCTGCCTGGAGTGCCTCGCCGCCCGGAACAACGTCGTCGCCGCCGCCCGACGCCTACACCGGACCCCGCCGCGCCTGCCTCCTCGTCTCCTCCTCACCGTTGTCGCCCCGTCCCTGGCCTCCTCCCCGAGCACCACGGCCACGATCCCTACGCCCACAGTGTGCCCCTCCGCCGCGCTCGTCTCTGCCACCCCCTACTACTCTGCTGCTGCCGCGCGACCTCACCGACGCTGTGGCCGCTGGCGCCACCTCGCCCCTGCTCCCCTGCACCCTCGCGCGCCCCTGTGCTCGCTTGCGGACCCGCGCGTGCGCGCCCGCACCCGCTCTCGCTCGCCCTTGCCCACGCGCGCCGTCTGCCCGCTCGCAGTCTCCAGCCGCGGCGCTTGCCCCGTCCCCTACTGCTGCTGCTGCCAGCCGCGCCCCACTACCCTCGAGCTGCTGCCGCTACCTCATCCGCTCGCCGCTGCGGCCTGCCACCCTGCACGCCGTTGTGGCCCCCTGCTCGCCTGCAGCCCGCTCGCCCCGCTCAGGCTCTCCCCGCGCGGGCCCGTAGGCGCCTCCCCCCACTCGTGCATGTCGTTGCTGGCCCGCCCGCCGCACCGACCGCCGCCGCAGATCCCGGCCGCCTCCGCTCACCCCGTCCTGCACCGCCCGTGCCTGCCCTGTGCTCGCATCGCCCGTGCACCGACCCCGTCGTCGAGCCCCTGCCTGTCACCACCTCCCATCGCCCCTGCTCCACCGTGACTCTGCTTCGCCCGCGCCACCACCGCCGCTCGTGACTGCCGTCGCCGTCCACCACTGCTGGCCGGCGCCCGGGTCCAGTCGCACGCGCCCCGCCGTCGACGCCGGCGTGCGTCGTGTGTGCTCCGCCCGCTCCTGGGCGTGCGCCCACTCGGCCTGCGCCCCGCTTCCGAACCCATTAGGCCTTGGGCCTATGACAAGTGGGCCACTGCCCACAGAACGTTTCTGATAAAAAATGAAAGATGAAAATAAATAATAAAAATACTTAATTAATTAATTAACTTAATTAATTCTGATTAAATTAACTAATTAAGATTAATTAATCTAATGGCTAATTAACCTAATTAACTACTGTTAATTAACTAACAGTGTATGAAAGTGGGGCCCACCCCCCTTAATTAATACTAATTAGGTTAATTAATATGTTTAATTAAAATGTGTCACTGACCAGTGGGACCCACTGGTCAGGTTGACCACTCAACCCTTGTTGACTGCTGACGTCAGCATGACATCATGCTGATATCATAAATCCAATTTTCGAATTAATTTAAATAATTAATTAAATTCCACAAAATAATAAAATCTTTAGAAAATCATATCTTTTAATCCATAACTCGGATTAAATTATTTTCAACATGAAAGTTGCTCAGAATGACAAGACGAATCCGGATACGCAGCCCGTTCGTCCGCCACACATCCCTAGCATAGCAAACACGCAACTTTCCCCCTCCAGTTCATCTGTCCGAAAACGCAAAACACCGGGAATACTTTCCCGGATGTTTTCCCCCTTCACCGGTACCACCTCGTACCGCGTTAGGGCACACCTAGCATCACGCCTTGCTTTGTCATGCATCGTTACGCATCTGTTTGCATTGTTTTCATTGTTTCTTCCCCCTCTTCTCTCGCTAGACACCGAGACCGACGCCGCTGCTACCCAGTACGACTACGGTGTTGACGACCCCTCTCTCTTGCCAGAGCAACCAAGCAAGCCCCCTCCTTGATCACCAGATATCGCCTACTCTCCTCTATACTGCTTGCATTAGAGTAGTGTAGCATGTTACTGCTTTCCGTTAATCCTATCCTGATGCATAGCCTGTCCTTGCTACTACTGTTGTTACCTTTACCTGCAATCCTATTGCTTAGTATAGGATGCTAGTTTATCATTAGTGGCCATACATTCTTGTCCGTCTGCCATGCTATACTATCGGGCCATGATCACTTGGAGGTGATCTCGGGTATATACTTATATACGTAATATATGATACTTGTGGTGACTAAAGACGGGTCGACTCGTAGGAGTACCCGCGAGTGATTCATGGATTGGGTCCGAAAGGACATTTGTCCCAACAGCCCTCTGAGTGGATCTTTGTGGCAGAGCGACAGGGCAGGTTGAGACCACCTAGGAGAGAGGTGGGCCTGGCCCTGGTCGGCGTTCGCGGTTATTTCAAGATAACACATTTAACGAGATCTTGGTATTTGATCTGAGTCTGGCTACTAGCCTATACGCACTAACCATCTACGAGGGGACGGTTATGGGCACTCGATGTCGTGGTATCAGCCGAAGCCTTCGTGACGTCAGCGACTGAGCGGCGCGCGCCGGATTGGAACGTAAGCCTGCTCTTGTATTAAGGGGGCTAGTTTTGCTTCCGGCCGCCCTCGAAACGTGCAAGTGCACAATGGGCGATGGGCCCAGACCCCTGCGCCATAGGATTTAGACCGGCGTGCTGACCTCTCTGTTGTGCCTAGGTAGGGCTGCGACGTGTTGATCTTCCGAGGCCGGGCATGACTCAGGAAAGTGTGTCCGGCCAAATGGGATCGAGCGTGTTGGGTTATGTGGTGCACCCCTGCATGAAGTTAATCTATTTGAATAGCCGTGATCTTCGGTAACAGGACGACTTGGAGTTGTACCTTGACCTTATGACAACTAGAACCAGATACTTAATCAAACACACCCTTCCAAGTGCTAGATACAACCGATGGTCGCTCTCTCACAGGGCGACGAGGGGAGGATCATCGGTTAGGATTATGCTATGCGATGCTACTTGGAGGAATTCAGTCTACTCTCTCCTACATGCTGCGAGACAGAGGCTGCCAGAAGCGTAGTCTTCGACAGGACTAGCTATCCCCCTCTTATTCCGGCATTCTGCAGTTTAGTCCACATATGATACCCCTTTTCCATTTGATACCAATGCATATATATGTAGTGTAGCTCCTTGCTTGCGAGTACTTTGGATGAGTACTCACGATTGCTTTGCTCCCTCTTTTCCCCCTCTCTATACCCGATTGCTGCGACCAGACGTTGGAGCCCAGGAGCCAGACGCCACCGTCGACGATGACTACTACTACTCGGGAGGTGCCTACTACTACGTGCAGCCCGCTGACGACGAACAGGAGTAGTTAGGAGGATCCCAGGCAGGAGGCCTGCGCCTCTTTCGATCTGTATCCCAGTTTGTGCTAGCCTTCTTAAGGCAAACTTGTTTAACTTATATCTGTACTCAGATATTGTTGCTTCCGCTGACTCGTCTATGATCGAGCTCTTGTATTCGAGCCTTTGAGGCCCCTGGCTTGTAATATGATGCTTGTATGACTTATTTTATTTGTAGAGTTGTGTTGTGATATCTTCCCGTGAGTCCCTGATCTTGATCGTACACGTTTGCGTGTATGATTAGTGTACAATTGAATCGGGGGCGTCACAAGTTGGTATCAGAACCGACTACCTGTAGGAATCCCCCTTCCACACTCCTTGGCCGAAGTCGAGTCTAGACATTAACAAAAACTTTTACTAACATGGTTGTGTGCCTTACGGGCCCACGTCACCATCTGGGTGGTATTAGGATCTTTTACTCCTCGATCCTTACTCTAGGACTCTGAACTCTCTTCTACTCAGGTTAAACGATTTTACTAACTTTAACATTAGGATCCCGTGACCACGTTCACCCCAAAGTTGGATAAGCCCTAGCTATTCATTATAGTAGTATATTGAACATTATCCACACTGTCCGTTGAGTCCTTTGAAACATCTTTGTTTTCAGATGGAACCCATGAGACAGGTCGTGCGCCACACGATGGCCATTGGTGCCTCAGGATCACCTACTATGTTGGTTGAGATGATGACCTATCTGGGTTATCGCTGGCACCCTGAGTACACCGCCTATGAGGAGTACCAGGACTTCAACCAGGAGTAGTACCGTGCCATCGTCCACCTCTACTCTCGGGAGTATGACTCCACTACCGTGCTGCACACTGCTCATGGTGTTGGAGTGACTATCGACATGGCGGTCCACGATGCTGCTTATGCTGCTCTGACACGTCTTCGTGGAGAGTATCAGGAGTTGGACACCTCCCCCTTCATGCACATTGCTATCGCATCCGATGTTGGTGTGAAGGGATACTACACTGCTGCCTACTCCACTGTCACCCGAGAGCCCTTCTACCATTAGAACCTGGTTCTGCATGCTGATGGGTTGGATAGAGCTAACCGAGCTCTTCGCCACGAGTTGTACACCACCCGTCAGCACCTGTATCGTGCTCTGACGCTGTTGCACCCCTCTGTCCGATCTGGTGAGCTGCCGCATTCTGCGATCTACCCAGCCAGGACCGTGATGCCCCAGGGCGTCGGTTGGCCAGATGTGGGAGGCTACTCTCCCGCACTTGGTCCTCTTCTGCCACTTGAGCATCGGGTTCTGCACCAGAGTACCCGCGGACCCCAGGTTGCCGACATGGAGTTCCCGATACCACACTACCAGCTTTCAGGCTACAACTACCTTCGCAGTACCGTGTGGGACTGATGTAGACTTGCTTGTTAGTGTTAGATGCATTCGTCGCGAGCCTGCGTGCCGCCTATGATGTTCTTAGTCTATGTACCGAACTCTATGCATGATCTGTTTCGTAAGATATGCCGACTACTATGTAGTATCTATCGTGCTGCTTTCATTGTGCATGTTTCGTCATGAATGATTCTTGTCTTTGCAAATTTCTCAATGCTGAACTACCCCTGTTATATATTAGCAGGATGGTTAGACCAGGTGGTCGTGGTCGTGGTGGCAACTTCCCACCACCGCCTGAGTACATGGCTGGTATGATCCAACAACTTGAGATGAATCATCAGTTCATGGAGAATATGATGGCTCAGTTTCCTCGCCCCAATATGAACCAATAGCCAACCCCAATAACTTTGCAGGATTTCATGCGCCTGAACCCAACTGTGTACAGCAGCTCAACTCAGCCTCTGGATGCTGATGACTGGCTCCGTGACATCACCTATGAGATGGAGTCTGCTGATGTAGCCCCTGCCAGCTATGTCACCTTTGCTTCCTTCTTCCTGAAGGGACCCGCAGCTCAATGGTGGGACAGCCACAGGCGTACTCTGCCAGTTGGAACAATCATCACCTGGCCAAACTTTCAAGCTGCCTTCCATGCTCGCTTCATTCCTCAGGGAGTCATGGACCGTAAGAAGCGCGAGTTTCGCAACCTCACCCAAGGCAACAAGACTGTTGAAGCTTATCAGCGGGAGTTTCTTGACTTGTCCCGCTATGCTGAAGAAGACATATCAACTGATGCACGCAGACAGGAGAAGTTCCGTGATGGCCTTCAAGCTGACATCAAGCTCGCACTTCTAGTGCATGACTTTGCTGATTTCGCCACCCTGGTGAACAAGGCCATCAATGTCGAAACAGGTCTGCAGGAATACCAGAGCTCTCACAGGCGCAACCGTGACACGGGCTCATATTCGGGCCCGTCTTCACAGAAGCGCAAGATATGGATTCCCAACAGCATGTACCAACCGAATGCACCTGCCCCAAGGCAGACCTATGTTGCACCTCGTATGCCTGCTCCTCCAACTAGGTAGCCAAGACTTCCAGCTCCCCCACCACAAGCTCCTGTTCCCACTCCCAATAATGGTCTGTGCTACAAGTGTGGTCAACCAGGTCACCGTGCTAGGGATTGCAATCAGAACCAGAATCAACTGGCCCTCCCAGCAACTGGCCGTGGAAGCAACCAGCCCCGCAACAACAATGCCAAGTCTTAGGGTCGTGTTCATGCCAACCACATTGATCTCAATGAAGTTCTAGACCAGCCCACTACCGTGATGGGTACACTCCTCGTAAATTCAGCACCAGCATCTGTTTTATTTGATACAGGTGCATCACATTCATTCATGTCAGAGGATTTTGCATTCATGCATCGCATTAAAAGCGAGGACTTGAACACTTTGCTATTAGTACACACTCCCGCGAGCCAATGTCGGACCTCCATGATTTGCAACGATGTCCCCGTTGAAACCGAAGGACTGGAATTCCTTGCCTCTCCCATCGTACTGAAGTCTTGTAGCATCGACCTCATTCTGGGAATGGATTGGTTGAAAGCGCATACTGCTTCCATAGTTTGCGCCACTAAGGTCGTCCATCTGCTACACCCTTCTGATGAAATAATTGCTTACCAAGCTCATCTAGTTCAGAACGCCGATGCACGGCTTTATGCCATGAATGCGTTGAACGCTGCACCACTCGAGGGCATTGAAAACATTCCCGTCATTCGTTAATTCCAAGACATCTTCCCAGAAGAACTTCCAGGGATTCCCCCTGCTAGAGCTATCGAATTCATTATCGACTTGAAACCAGGCACCACCCCTATAGCCAAACGACCCTACAAGATGCCGCCACATGAACTCATTGAGCTTAAGGAGGAAATCGACAAATCTCTTGTCAAAGGTTTCATTCGCCCAAGTTGCTCTCCTTGGGGAGCACCTTCTCTCTTTGTTAAGAAGAAGGACGGGACAAACCGATTAGTCCAAGACTACTGTCCTATAAACCAAGCTACCATTCAGAATAAATATCCTCTTCCTCGGATCAATGATCTTTATGATCAACTGGCTGGCTCATCAGTGTTCTCCAAACTCGACTTGAGGTTCGGTTACCACCATATCCGTGTTCGTGAAGAGGACATCCCAAAAACCGCCTTCATGACTCGGTATGGATCATACGACTACACCGTCATGTCATTCGGCTTAACGAATGCTCCCGCCACCTTCTCTCGTCTGATGAACTATATATTCATGGATTACCTTGACAAGTTCGTCGTGGTTTATCTAGACGATATCCTTGTATTTTCCAAGAACGAGGAAGAACATGCTGAACATCTTCGTCTTGTGCTGGAAAAGCTTCGAGAGCATCAACTGTATGCTAAGTATTCCAAGTGTGAATTCTGGCTCCCCGAAGTAACCTATCTTGGGCATGTCATCTCCAAGGATGGTATTGCCGTCAACCCTGAACGAGTTTAGGCTATTCTCGATTGGACTCCTCCGAAGAATGTCAAGCAAGTTCGAAGTTTTCTCGGTCTCACCAGCTATTGTCGTCGATTCGTCGAGAACTTCTCCAAGATTGCTAGGCCGCTGACTAATCTGTTGCATAAGGGTGTCAAGTTCGAATGGACAGACAAGTGTCAGGAAAGTTTCCAGGCGCTCAAAGACAAGTTGACTTCTGCCCTAGTGCTTGCTCCACCTGATACTAAGAAGGACTTCATCATTTACTACGACGCTTCCCGTCAAGGATTAGGCTGTGTCCTAATGCAAGAGCGCAGAGTGATTGCTTATGCCTCTCGTGAATTGCGCCCTCACAAAGAAAACTACCCAGCTCATGACCTCGAGCTTGTTGCTGTCATTCATGCACTGAAGAAGTGGCAACATTACCTTCTCTCTAATCGTTGCGAGATCTTCACCGACCACCAAAGTCTGAAGTATCTGTTTACTCAGCCAGATCTGAACCTCCGTCAGCAGAGATGGATGGAGACTGCTGCAGACTTTGACGTGGGTATATCCTATACCCCCGTCAAGGCTAATGTAATGGCTGATGCCTTGAGCCGCAAGTCTTACTGCAACCACCTCCAGGTTCACAAAGTTCGGCCCTCGCTTGTCAAAGAATTTAGAAAGCTGAACCTTCATATTGTTCCTCCTGGAGCACTCGCTCCCCCTCCCCCGGAGTTCCACAAGATGAATCTTCTTGTTGTTACTAAGGGTTCTCTAAATACCCTGGCTGTCATACCAGATCTCGTAGCTGGTATAAAGACTATTCAAGGTTATGACTCTGAAGTCCATAAGATTAAACGTCATCTAGCAGAAGGAAAGCCCTCCTTCTTCTCTATCGCCGATGATGGCGCCTTGTACTTCAAAGGCCGCCTAGTGCTACCACGTTCGAGGAAAAACCTGGATCAGACTAAAGGGGTTATGAAAGAAGCTCATGATATGCCTTTGTCTATTCATCCTGGTAGTACAAAGATGTACCAAGACATCCGTCAAAGATTCTGGTGGTCTAATATGAAGCAGGATATTGCTCGTTATGTTGCTGAGTGTGACGTTTGTCACCGTATCAAAGTAGCGCATCAAAGGCCTGCTGGAACTCTGCAACCTATCTCTATTCCTGAATGGAAATGGGACCATGTTGAAATGGACTTCGTCACTGGATTTCCCAAATCGTAGAAAGGTAATGATGCTATTCTTGTCGTCATTGACCGGCTTTCTAAAGTTGCACATTTTCTGGCGGTCAAAGAGACAATCACTGCTAGTCAGCTTGCTACTCTCTACATGTCCAGAATTGTTTCACTTCACGGTATTCCACTGGTTATCAGTTCAGACCGTGGTAGCTTATTCACTGCAAGATTTTGGGCAAGTTTCCAAGAAGCTATGGGAACTCATCTGTCGTTCAGTACGGTGTTTCATCCTCAGTCGCAAGGACAGGTTGAACGTGTCAACCAAGTTCTTGAAGACATGCTTCGAGCTTGTGTAATTTCCTTCGGCAAGAAATGGGAGGAATCTCTCCCATATGCCGAGTTCTCTTATAATAATAGCTATCAAGCTAGTCTGAAGATGTCCCCCTTCGAAGTGCTATATGGACGAAAGTGTCGAACCCCTCTGAACTGGTCAGAAACTGGGGAACGTCCACTCTTCGGTCCGGATATTATCCAACAGGCCGAAGAACAAGTTCCCATTATACGCGAGAATCTCAAGACTGCTCAGTCACGTCAGAAAAGTCAGTATAACCGTCATCACAAAGACACGGTCTATCAACCTGGCGAAAAGGCTTATCTTTGAGTTACACCAATGAAGGGTGCTCACCGCTTCGGGATCAAGGGCAAGCTAGCTCCTCTCTATATCTGTCCCTTCACTATTCTTGAAAGGTGTGGAAAAGTGGCATATCAACTGGAGCTTCCGCCGAACCTTTCTCAGGTTCACGATGTGTTCCATGTGTCACAACTCCGCCGTTGCTTCAAGGATCCAATCCGAGCAGTGGATCATGAAGTGCTCGAATTGCAACAGGACCTCTCCTATAAAGAGCATTAGGTCCGCATTCTCGACCAAGCTGAACGCCGCACACATCAGAAGGCGATCAAGTTCCTCAAAGTCCAGTGGTCGAATCACTCTGAAGACGAAGCCACTTGGGAACGCGAGGACCGCCTGCGTGATGAATACCCAGCACTGTTTCCTTCTACCTCCTAAATCTCGGGACGAGATTTCTTGTAGTGGAGGAGATTTGTAATGCCCGGATAATCGTGCTACAGTAATCCAATGCTAATCATGCCATGTCACCACGGTTACTGTTGATAATCCACCGTTAGTTCAAAACTCAGTCAAATTCAAATTTAAAATAAAGTTAAATAATGAAAGTTTTCAAAAGTTAAAACAAAAATGTTCAGGCAGTGCCATAAATTGCATATTTAATTATGGTGTAATAAACACATTTTTATAAAGTGTCTAAGAATTTTAAAATGGATTAAAACAGAAAAGGAAATAAAAGAAAGAAAGAATAAATAAAAAGAAAAGACAAAAGGTAAGACAAAAAAAGAAAAAGAGAGAAAAGCCCCCCACTAGGCTTCGGCCCAGCAGGCCGGCCCATTCGGCCACCGGCCCAACCGGCCACCACCCCGCCTCCCTTATCCCCTCCCCACCCCCGAAACCCTAACCACCCACGCACCCACTCGCGCCCCCACTCTCCCTCTCTCCCGATCCCGATTGGATCGGGCACCCATCGCCGCCACCTGGAGTGCCTCGCCGCCCGGAACAACGTCGCCGCCGCCGCCCGATGCCTACGCCGGACCCCGCCGCGCCTGCCTCCTCATCTCCTCCTCACCGTCGTCGCCCCGTCCCCGGCTTCCTCCCCGAGCACCACGGCCACGATCCCTACACCCACAGTGAGCCCCTCCGCCGTGCTCGGCTCCGCCGCCCCCTACTACTCTGCTGCTGCCGCGCGACTTCGCCGACGCCGTGGCCGCTGGCGCCGCCTCGCCCCTGCTCCCCTGCACCCTCGCGCGTCCCTGTGCTCCCTTGCAGACCCGCGCGTGTGCGCCCGCACCCGCTCTGTCTCGCCCTTGCCCACGCGTGCTGTCAGCCCGCTCGCAGTCACCAGCCGCGCTGCTTGCCCCGTCCCCTACTACTGCTGCTGCCAGCCGCGCCCCACTGCCCTCGAGCTGCTGCCGCTACCTCATCCGCTCGCCGCTGCGGCCTGCCACCCTGTGCGCCGCTGTGGCCCCCTGCTCGCCTGCAGCCCGCTCTCCCCGCTCCGGCTCTCCCCGCCCGCGCCCGCAAGCGCCTCCCCCACTCGTGCATGTCGTTGCTGGCCCGCCCGCCACACCGACCGCCG
>NC_057803.1:162702821-162809302 GCF_018294505.1 Triticum aestivum | reverse complement strand
CTCCCAACGCCCCTGCTCCGCCGCGGCTCTGCTTCGCCCGCGCCACCACCGCCGCTCGTGACTGCCGTCGCCGTCCACCGCTGCTGGCCCGCGCCCGGGTCCAGTCGCGCGAGCGCCCCGCCGTCGACGCCCGCGTGCGTTGCGTGCTCCACCCGCTCCTAGGCATGCGCCCGCTCGGCCTGCGCCCCGCGCCCGAACCCATTCGGCCTTGGGCCTATGACAAGTGGGCCACTGCCCAGAGAACAATTCTGATAAAAAATGAAAGATGAAACTAATAATAATAAAAATAATTAATTAATTAACTTAATTAATTCTGATTAAATTAACTAATTAAGATTAATTAATCTAATGGCTAATTAACCTAATTAACTATTGTTAATTAACTAACAGTGTATGACAGTGGGGCCCACCACCCTTAATTAATACTAATTAGGTTAATTAATTTGTTTAATTAAAATGTGTCACTGACCAGTGGGACCCACTAGTCAGGTTGACCAGTCAACCCCTGTTGACTGCTGACGTCAGCATGACATCATGCTGATGTCATAAATCCAATTTTCGAATTAATTTAAATAATTAATTAAATTCCAGAAATTAATAAAATCTTTAGAAAACCATATCTTTTAATCCGTAACTCAGATTAAATTATTTTCAACATGAAAGTTGCTCAGAACGACAAGACGGATCCGGATGCGCAGCCCGTTTGTCCGCCACGCATCCCTAGCATAGCAAACGCGCAACTTTCCCCCTCCGATTCATCTGTCCGAAAACGCGAAACACCGGGAATACTTTCCCGGATGTTTTCCCCCTTCACCGGTACCACCTCGTACTGCGTTAGGGCACACCTAGCATCATGCCTTGCTTTGTCATGCATCGTTACGCATCTGTTTGCATTGTATTCATTGTTTCTTCCCCCTCTTCTCTCGCTAGACACCGAGACCGACGCCGCTGCTACCCAGTATGACTACGATGTTGACGACCCCTCTCTCTTGCCAGAGCAACCAGGCAAGCCCCCCCCCTTGATCACCAGATATCGCCTACTCTCCTCTATACTGCTTGCATTAGAGTAGTGTAGCATGTTACTGCTTTCCGTTAATCCTATCCTGATGCATAGCCTGTCCTTGCTACTACTGTTGTTACCTTTACCTGCAATCCTAATGCTTAGTATAGGATGCTAGTTTATCATCAGTGGCCATACATTCTTGTCCGTCTGCCATGCTATACCATCGGGCCGTGATCACTCGAGAGGTGATCACGGGTATATACTTATATACATAATATATGATACTTGTGGTGACTAAAGACGGGTCAACTCGTAGGAGTACCCGCGAGTGATTCACGGATTGGGTCCGAAAGGACGTTTGTCCCGATGGCCCTATGAGTGGATCTTTGTGGTGGAGCGGCAGGGCAGGTTGAGACCACCTAGGAGAGAGGTGGGCCTGGCCCTGGTCGGCGTTTGCGGTTATTTCAAGATAACACATTTAACGAGATCTTGGTATTTGATCTGAGTTTGGCTACTGGCCTATACGCACTAACCATCTACGTGGGGACAGTTATGGGCACTCAACGTCGTGGTATCAGCCGAAGCTTTCGTGATGTCAACGACTGAGCGGC
Organism: Triticum aestivum; assembly: GCF_018294505.1. Classification (NCBI taxonomy): domain Eukaryota; kingdom Viridiplantae; phylum Streptophyta; class Magnoliopsida; order Poales; family Poaceae; genus Triticum; species Triticum aestivum. The sequence continues at coordinate 162,807,688 of NC_057803.1, read as the reverse complement.
GCGCGCCGGATTGGAACGTAAGCCTGCTCTTGTATTAAGGGGGCTAGTTCTGCTTCTGTCCGCCCTCGCAACGTCCAGGTGTGCAATGGGCGATGGGCCCAGAACCTCGCGCCATAGGATTTAGACCGGTGTGCTGACCTCTTTGTTGTGCCTAGGTAGGGCTGCGATGTGTTGACCTTCCGAGGCTGGGCATTACCCAGGAAAGTGTGTCCGGCCAAATGGGATCGAGCGTGTTGGGTTATGTGGTGCACCCCTGCAGGGAAGTTAATCTATTGGAATAGCCGTGATCTTCGGTAACAGGACGACTTGGAGTTGTACCTTGACCTTATGACAACTAGAACCGAATACTTAATAAAACACACCCTTCCAAGTGCCAGATACAACTAGTGGTCGCTCTCTCATAGGGCGACGAGGGGAGGATCATTGGTTAGGATTATGCTATGTGATGCTACTTGGAGGAATTCAGTCTACTCTCTCCTACATGCTACAAGACGGAGGCTGCCAGAAGCATAGTCTTCGACAGGACTAGCTATCCCCCTCTTATTCCGGCATTCTGCAGTTCAGTCCACATATGATACCCCTTTTCCATTTGATACCAATGCATACATATGTAGTGTAGCTCCTTACTTGTGAGTACTTTGGATGAGTACTCATGGTTGCTTTGCTCCCTCTTTCCCCCCTCTCTATACTCGATTGCTGCGACCAGACGTTGGAGCCTAGGAGCCAGACGCCACCGTCGACGATGACTACTACTACTCGGGAGGTGCCTACTACTACGTGCAGCCCGCTGACGACGACCAGGAGTAGTTAGGAGGATCCCAGGAAGGAGGCCTGCGCCTCTTTCGATCTGTATCCTAGTTTGTGCTAGCCTTCTTGAGGCAAATTTGTTTAACTTATGTATGTACTCAGATATTGTTGCTTCCGCTGACTCGTCTATGATCGAGCTCTTGTATTTGAGTCGAGGCCCCTGGCTTGTAATATGATGCTTGTATGACTCATTTTATTTGTAGAGTTGTGTTGTGATATCTTCCCGTGAGTCCCTGATCTTGATCGTACACGTTTGCGTGTATGATTAGTGTACGATTGAATCGGGGGAATCACACTGGGGCCCACCGCCGCGCGCCCTTGGCCCAAGCGCACGGATTTATTGCGGCGTCCGGGGGCCGGCTGCTCTTCCCCGGGTAGTTACCGCGCGTGTATCTGTGCACTTATTGCGGAGTAGTGGAACGGGCGCGTGCAAACGATCCCACTTCCCCATGTTCAAACCGAGGGTTATAAATTGGGGGGCAGGGGCGGCGGACATTATTCTTGCTCGCGCCCTCCTGTCCCTTTGCTCTCGCTCCGCACTTTGCAACTGACGCACTGCGGCGCCCGCTGCTCCGAGCAGAACTCCTTCTCTCCATCTTCTTTCTTCTTCCTTCGATCATGTCCCTACCCCTCGTGTTCCTGGATGGGTTAGAATGTCACCTCTGAGGACATTGCCCACCTCCGGGCGACGCGGTGCCTGCCACGGGAGACGGACATCGGCGTCCGCCTGCCGCATGGCGAGCAGAGGCCTCGGCCCGAGGGGCAGGAGCGCGTGGTCTTCCTGACACACTTCCAGCGCGGGTTCGGGCTGCCGGCGAGCACCTTCTTCCGCACTTTCTTGGAGTTCTTCGGGCTCTAGCCGCATCATCTTGGCGCCGGTGCCATCGTCCAGCTCTCTGGCTTCGTCCCCCTTTGCAAGGGGTACCTGGGGGTCGAGCCTACGATCGACCTCTGGGCGCGCTTCTTCTCCTTAAAGCAGCAGGGCCCGTCGGCCGGGGAGTTCGCCGATTGCAGCGCCGCCGTCATCTCGAAGCGGTCGGGGGCAGATTTCTCCAAGATCCCGCTGGAGGATACTACCAAGAAGTGGCAGAACTCCTTCTTCTACATCTGCAACCATGGTGCGGATCACATCAATCTTTCGGCCTTCGCCATCGCGCCGCCGCGGGCGAAGACGAACTGGGGCTACTCGCCTAGGCGCCCGTCGCAGGAGATCGTCAATCTCTGCGAGCGGGTGACGGTGATGAGGACGCAGGAGGGGCTCACCGGCACCGACCTCCTCGCCTCGTTCGTCCGGTGCCGGGTCCTTCTGCTTCAGGGGCGCTCCTGCCTCATCGGCGAAATGGTCAGCCTTCAAGACCCCAACCGCATGGGGTCGACACGGCTGTCCGTGGAGCAGATTGCGCGCAACGTGAATGGCATCTCCAAGGCCAACCTTGAGGAGGACTGGCGGTTCGGCAAGGCGTCGTACAGCCAGTCGAACCCGGCACCGCAAGTGAGTGTCTGGCCTTCTTACTTTGCTTCCACGCACCTTTTCATCCGTCCTGACGTGACGCAGGTGGTACTTCTGAATGCGATTCGCCATCCTTACGCCCAGCCCCGTCGCAGGTGATGTCGGTGGCGCCAGAGGAGCCCGCGGCTCATGGCGGGGAGAGGAGGCCGAGTCCGACGCCTGCACTGGGCGTCGCGCAGGTAAGTCTTGTGTTTTTTTCATGTGTCTTGAATTGTTGACGGCAGCACGGAACGGTCGATGCTGACTCCAGTTGTTGGTGTAGTGCCATTGGGTGAGGGAGGCGGCGACGCGGGCGGAATCGGGTCCTCGCATGGGACGGCGCCGAGCCACCTACATGGGAAAGACAGCGTCGCACCGCGACCCCAGGCCCCGAAGCGCACGGCGGACCCGGCCGGGGCCGGGAGGCCGGCCAAGAGGAAGCACGGTGGCGGGGACGGGAGGCCAACCCCGGTCCCGGTCTTGGCGGGGTAAGTTTCATCTCTCTTATGTGCTCCGATTTTTTCCTTGAGCTAGTCTTGTTTCTTTTCTGCTCATTCCGTCTTCTTCTTCAGGTCACCAATCGCGCCGGCGAGGGCGGCAATGGAAGCCACGGCCGCCGAAGGGGCCGAGTTTTGCAGGAGCCGGTCCGACCTCGCCGACCAGGCCGAGGTGGAGGGACAGGCCAACTCGGACCTCGGCCTGGATCCGAACGACGCCGAAGTTGTGGCCTGGCGGGATAGGAACCGGGCTGGGACAGAGCTGGAGGCGGCGTCGGTCCGTGCTTGGACCAACGCCGCAGCGGCATGGGCGCGAGGCGGCATGGAGCCGGCCTGGCGCGAGATGCCAGAGGGCACGATGGTGGCGGCGACGGTCTTTGAGCCATCGTTGGCGAGGGAGCGCGGCCGTGGAGGCCGGGCTGCGGTGGTGATCCCCGACCGGGCAGTCGTGGAGGTGGCGGATGACACCCCGCCGTGGGCCGACGTGGTCGGGCGAGCGGAGGCTGATGGTGGTGGAGGCGGCACCATTTTGGAAGAGACACTGCGGGCGACGGTGTCGGAGGCGCTGCCGGTTTTGGAGGAGGCACCGCGGGCGGCGGTGCCGGAGGCCGCCCCGGCAGCTGGGCCGGAGACGGCGACGCAGGGCGTCCCGGCATCTGGGTTGTCGGAGGAGGTGCTGGCCGCGTCACGAGCGGCCAGCGGGGAGTACGCCTTGGTGCCCTAGCAGGGAGGGCGCCGAGCTGCCGTGCTACAGTCGGCGCAGAGCGGGAGCGCTATTGTCTTCGGGCCTCAGACCCAGGAGGAGGCGGCACTGGACGCCGTTAGTCGCCGCCTGCGAGGCCGGATGGAACGGCTCGAGGCCTTCGCCCAGGACGAGGTGGAGGGGACGCGCGACCTGGAGCACGCCGTTCTGGTAAGTCTTCTTGTAGTTTCTTCTTTGTGGGGGCGCGCCAGCGCACCCACTGGGTGTAGCTCCCGAGGTTCAGGCCAACTACGTAGTAGTTGGGTCGAATCTTTAGAGTGTTGGCCTTGTTCTGATTTCTGCTTTCTTCAGCATCTCGACGCTTTCCGGGTCGCCGCCATCAATCGTCTCCTGGGCAAGCACCGGGAGCTCAAGGAGCAGCTTGTCGCCAAGGAGGAGGAGCTCCGTCTCGCTACAGGTATTCTTGTGCTCTTTTCTAGTGGGGGCACGCTAGCGCACCCACTGGGTGTAGCCCCCGAGATTCGGGCCAACTGTGTAACAGTTGGGCCAAATCTAAAGTCTTGCTTTTTTATTTTGCTGAGTCCTTTTTTTGGCAGCCAAGGTGCTGTCCTGGCAGACTCGTCTGCTCCGGGCCAGTTATTACTACGACCGGCTCGTTGCCGACACCGGCCGTCTTGGCGTCGAGGTGGCGCAGGCGAGGGCAGAGGCGGCTGAGGCTCGGCGGTCTCTTGACGAGGCCAACCGGCTGCATGAGCAGCTGGTGGGTCACAAGAGGTGCAGCAGGCCCTGGTGGAGGTGGACCAGCAGCGCGGCCAGCTGGCCGACGACAAGGGCCGGCTCCAGCCCGAGGTGGATCGCCTGCGGGAGCAGGTCACCACAGCTGAGGGGGGCCGTCAGGACAAGGCCCGTCGCCGCGAGGCGGCCGAAGACAAGGACGCCGAGCTGAAGGCGGCCCTTGCCAACGCGGCCGATCTGGAGAAGGCGCTCAAGGAGCGCGATCGTGCCATCAAACGGGAGCGGCGTGGTATGTTGCTTGAAGCGCAGCACCTGGAAGAGTCCTTCTCCAGTAAGTGCTTTTTCTTGTCATTTGACGGGTCGGGACCCGGCCTTTCTTCCTTGTTGTTCTTCTTCTTCTAAATTGCTTCTTCCTTTGCGGCAGGGGCCTTCCCGGAGATGCAACGACTGGTGGAGGAAGCCGCCCGCCATCAGCGCGACCCGACCGGCGTCATTTGGTCCGGAACGGATCCGCGGGTGGCTTGGACCTTCCCGGAGATCGTCGCCATTGCTGAGGCCTGCCTGCGGGTCCTGGGAACGTAGTTGGGGCAGCTGTCCCAGGCCGGCACCGCAATGACGACGATGCTATGGCCGTACTCCGTCCAACCGAGCAGCTTCTCGCGCCTGGAGCGTTGGTTGGAGATGGGGCGGACCGGCTTGGCGAGTGGCGCGTCTCTGCCACTCGTGCCGGTGCTGAGATGGCGCTCCAGTTCGCACTGTCATTGCATCCGGACCTGCAGCTGGACGCGTTGATGGGCCAGCGGGCCGGTTCGGAGCAGCACTTGCAGGAGCAAGCCGGCTGGATCGCCTCCCGGTCCAGCTACACCGCCGAGTTCGCCTTCCACGACAAGTTCCATCCAGAGCGGATGGAAGACGGCAGGGCCGTGGACGGCGACGACTACGACTTGCTCCTCCACGATCCGGAGGGGAGCTTGGAGGAGAAGGGCGTCTACCGCGACGCGGGTGCTGAGGAGGACACCAACGCCTCGCTGGACCCGGAGGCCGCCAGGGGAGAGCCGGCGACATCGTGACGCGGCGCTGGAGATGCCTGAGACACTTTGTGTAAAATTTGTTAAATAGCACGTCCACCCACCCACTGGGGGTTTTTAGGGTGTAATGAACTCGGGCCATGGGCCTTTTCTTAAATACTTGTGTAGATGTCGTGGGTGCTTTTGCTTTTTGCCTTCCGTTTTTAGACCGATTTCATGCGCTTTTCCTTTCTCAACCCCCCCCCCTCGCGAGTCAGACGGTCGAGGCTCCGGTCCGTCACAAGGATTTTGGTTCCTTGAGAGGAGCGCGCAGGACTTGGGTCCCTCGAAATGTTGAGCGCGAGAAAAACACCCACTGGGCCGGTTGGCGGCAATCCGGCGAAGCCGGTTGGCGAGCAGCCGATCGTGCGGCTATTCGTTTGATGAACAGTTAACTGGGTTGATCGACCCGACAGCCTTTGACTTAGTGTATGAAGCGTAATGGAGCTTTGGCCCGTTGTGCTTGCCAGCCGACAGCCAAAGCTGGATCTGTGGCTTTAGGGCGAAGTGGGGGACCGTGGCATCCTAACTTTATCAGGAATCACCAAGTAAGGCGGCGGGGTGGTGACCGAGCCAACCAGCCCCCGAGCCCCCGCGTCGAGCGTGTCGGACCGGTGGCCGGGTTCAGTGGTATAGTGATGCAAGAAAATAGGACACAATAAATTGGTAGACAAAAGGCAGCCCCCGAGTCTTGTTTGGGGACCCCATAGTTTCATGCGTTTACAAAAGGCGACGATACATACGCTTGTGCGGCTAACTATAAAACGGGCGGAGGAGTTCCGCGTTCCACGGCCGGGTCATTTCTTCACCGGCGGTGTCCTTCTTGCGCTTCCTGGACTTGCGTGCGTCGATGAGGTAGTAGGCATTCCGGTCAGGCAAGGCCCTGCTCACGATGAATGGGACCTCCCATGGAGGGGACAACTTGTGCTGGCCTGCCTGCTCTTGGACGAGTCAGAGGACGAGGTCGCCCTCGCGGAACGCGAGGGGCTTGATCTTCTTGTTGTGGTAGTGCCTCAGGCCTTGCTGGTAGATGGCCGAGCCACTGAGCGCCAGGAGGCGTGCTTCTTCGAGCAGGTCGACGCCATCTTCACGGGCTTCTCTGGCTTCGGCTTCGGTGTACATCGCGACGCGCGACGAGTCGAACTCGACGTCGGTCGAGATGATGGCTTCGGCTCCATAGACGAGGAAGAATGGGATGAACCCGGTCGACCAATTCGGCGTGGTGCGTAGACTCCAGAGAAAGGCTGGCAACTCGTCAAGCCAGCTGCCGGGTGAGCGGATGAGTGGCTCGACGAGTCACGGCTTGACGCCGGACAGGATGAGTCCATTGGCCCGCTCGATCTGCTCGTTGGACTACGGATGCGCAACGGAGGCCAGGTCGACGCAGATGCCGGAGACGGAGCAGTATTGTTCGAGCGCGCCCTTGGCGAAGTTGGTGCCGTTGTCGGTGATGATGCTGTTCGGCATGCCGTAGCGCACCGCTATGTCCTTGATGAATTGGACGGTTGTTGGCCCGTCCAGTTTCTTGATTGGTCTTGCCTCGATCCACTTGGTGAATTCGTCCACTGCCACCAGCAAGTGCGTCATGCCGCCTCGAGCGGTTTTGAAGGGTCCCACCATGTCGAGTCCCAAGACAATGAAGGGTCAGGCGATCGGTATGGTGCGGAGTCCTGACGCCGTCTGGTGGCTGCGTTTGCTGAAGCGCTGGCATCCCCCACACTTGAGGACGAGCGACTCGGCATCTTGGAGGGCCGCGGGCCAATAGAAACCGTGGCGGAACGCCTTGGCCACCAGGGATCATGATGCGGCGTGGCGCCCGCACTCGCCCTGATGTATGTCGAGGAGGATGTCGATGCCCCGTTCCTGCTTGACGCAGCGCTCGAACACGCCGGTGGAGCTGTGCTTGAAGAGCTCGTTGTTGATGATGCTGTAGGCGGACGCCCGGTGCTGCACTTGACGAGCTTCGGTCTTGTCGATGGGGAGAACCCCATTCTCCAAAAAAATCTGATATTGGGAGGGCCCAAGATGGAGTCGTAACCACGGCGAAGACGACCACCAGGGTGGGTTCCAAGTCGGCAGCCCCCGAGCCGGGTTGAGCAGCCCCCGGGTCGGGGATGGTGACGGCCGGGTCTAGGACGATGGTGGCCGGGTCGAGCTGAGCAGCCCCTGGGCCGGGTTCAACACTGCCTGGGCCGGGTTCAGCAGTCCCCGGGCCGGGTTGAGGTGAGGCCAGGTCGTCTGGAACGTGGATGGACTCGGAGTCCGGTGATGGCTTGACGGACGGCTTGCGCAGGTGCTCGAGGGAGACGCCGAACGGGATGGCTTGTCGTGACGAGGCGATCTTGGCGAGCGTGTTGGCTGCTTCGTTCTCCGCGCGTGGGACGTGGAGGAACTCGCAGCCCTCGAAGGATCCGGACAGCTTCTGGACGAGGAAGCGGTAGCTTGCCATGTTGGAGTCATGGGCGTCCCATTTGCCGGAGCACTGCTGCACCACCAGGTCCGAGTCGCCGTAGCACAGGATGCACCGGATGCCGAGTTCCTTGGCAAGCTAGAGGCCGTGCACAAGGGCTTCGTACACGACGATGTTGTTGGAGGTGGCAAAGTAGATCTGGAGCGCGTAGCGGAGCCGGTCGCGCTTTGGGGACGATAGTACGATGCCGGCCCCCAAGCCTAGTCGCATCTTGGACACGTAGAAGTGCATGCGCCAATGCGTCGAGCCGGGAGGCGGCGACAAGTACTGGGTCTCGGTCCAGTCGATGAGGAAGTAGGCCAGGGCTTGAGACTTGATCGTGGTGCGGGGCTCGTAGAGAATGGTGTGGCCGGCTAGCTGGATCGCCCACTTGGCAACCCGGCCAGAGGCATCCCGGCACCCGATGATTTCTCGGATAGGCGCCGTGCTGACCATGGTGACAACGTGCTCTTGGAAATACTGTTGCAGCTTCTTGGCGGTGAGGTACACGCCGTAACACATCTTCTGGTAGTGCGGATAGTTCTGCCTGGAGTTGGAGAGCACCTCGCTTAGGTAGTAGACTCGGCGCTGGACGGCTTGGATCTTGCCCTTCTCTGGTCGCTAGACCACCAGCACCGTGCTAACCGCCCGCGAGGTCGCGGCTATGTAGAGCAGCAGCAGCTCCTTGTCGGTCGGCGCGCCAGGACTGGTGCGGTGGAGAGCATGCGCTTGAGGTCTTGGAAGGCCTCGTCTGCCTTGTCGTTCCATTCGAACGGGCTCGTCTTCTTCATCAGCTGGTACAGGGGTAGCGCCCTCTCGCCCAGCCGGCTTAGAAACCGGCTGACCGAGGCCAAGCATCCGGTGGACTTCTGGACATTGCGCAGCCGAGCCGGCTTGCGCATGCGCTCGATGGCCTTGATCTTCTCCGGGTTCGCCTCAATGCCGCGTTCCGAGATGAGGAAGCCGAGTAGCTGTCTGGCCGAGACGCTGAAGACGCATTTTTCCGGGTTAAGCTTGACCTTGTTTTCGCGGAGGTTGGCGAACGTTTCCTTCAAATCATCGAGGAGCGTGAGGTGCTGCTTGGTCTTCACCACGATGTCGTCCACGTACACATGGATATTGCGGCTGAGTTGCGGTAGTAGGCATTTCTGCATGCAGCGCTGGAAGGTGGCACCGGTGTTCTTCAAGCCGAACGACATGGTGATGTAGCAATACGCCCCAAAGGGCGTGATGAAGGACGTCTTCAGGGCGCCGGCCGGGTCCAGCTTGATCTGGTGGTAGCCGTAGTAAGCGTCCAGGAAGGACAGGAACTCACACCCGGCGGTCGAGTCGATGACTTGGTCGATCCGTGGGAGGGCGAACGGATCCTTGGGACAGGCCTTATTGAGGCTGGTGTAGTTGATACACATGCGCCAGGTCTTGTTTTTCTTCACGACGAGGACTGGATTGGCCAGCCACTCGGGGTGAAATACTTCCATTATGAAGCCGGCCGCCAGAAGCTTGGCGACCTCTTCTCCAATGGTTCTTCTCTTTTCTTCGGAAAATAGTCGTAGGGGTTGACGGATAGGCTTGGCATCCTTGCGGACATGAAGTTTGTGCTCGACGTACTTCCTCGGGATACCCAGCATGTCCTTGCGGGTCCATGCGAAGATATCCCGATTCTCACGGAGGAAGTCGACGAGCTCGCCTTCCTATTTGCTGTCGAGGCGGGCGCCTATGACAACATACTTGCTGCAGCTGGGGTCTTCTGGATTGAGCTTCACTTTCTTGGTCTCCTTGGAGGGATTTAAGGTGGCCTCGTCGGTCGGGTACGAGGCCGGGATCGACGCGGCGGAGGCCTCGCCTGCCAGGGCGACGATCCGGTCGAGCTGGCGCCGCTCCTCGGCGAGGACCAGCGACTCGACCAACTTGGCGCCATCTTGGGCGCACTCCAGGGACTTGCGGTAATTGCCGATGATGGTGATGAGGCCCTTGGGACCCGGCATCTTCATCTTCAGGTACGCGTAGTGGGGAACCGCCATGAACTTGGCGAGCGCGGGCCGGCCCAGCAACGTGTGATACGCGCTGGATAGGTCCACCAGCTCGAACCAGATCGGTCCGCGCCGGAAGTGGTCGCCGTCACCGAACAAGACATCTAGCTGGACCCAGCCAATGAGGGAGCAGGAGAGGCCGGGCATGATGCCATGGAAGATCGTTCGGGTCGGCTCCAGGTCCTCGGTCTTGAGGCCGAGCTTGGTCATCGTGTCGCGGTAGAGGATGTTGATGCTGCTGCTGATACGTCTCCAACGTATCTGTAATTTTTGATTGCTCCATGCTATATTATCTACTGTTTTGGACTATATTGGGCTTTATTTTCCACTTTTATATTATTTTTGGGACTAACCAATTAACCGGAGGCCCAACCCAGAATTGTTGTTTTTTTTGCCTATTTCAGTGTTTCGAAGAAACAGAATATTAAACGGAGTCCAAACAGAATGAAACATTCGGAAATGTGATTTTCTCATCAGATAAGATCCAGGAGACTTGGACCCTCCATCAAGAAAGCCACGAGGCGGTCACGAGGGTGGAGGGCGCCCCCCTAGGGCGCGCCCCCTACCTCGTCGGCCCCTTGAAGCTCCACCGACGTACTTCTTCCTCCTATATATACTCTACATACCCCCAAACGACCGGGGACGGAGCCAAAAACCTAATTCCACCGCCGCAACTTTTTGTATCCACGAGGTCACATCTTGGGGCCTGTTCCGGAGCTCCGCCGGAGGGGGCATCGATCACGGAGGGCTTCTACATCATCATCCAAGCCCTCCGATGAAGTGTGAGTAGTTTACTTCATACCTACGGGTCCATAGTTAGTAGCTAGATGGCTTCTTCTCTCTTTTGGATCTCAATACAATGTTCTCCCCCTCTCTTGTGGAGATCTACTCGATGTAATCTTCTTTTTGCGGTGTGTTTGCTGAGACCGATGAATTGTGGGTTTATGATCCAGTCTATCTATGAATAATATATGAATCTTCTCTGAATTATTTTATGTATGATTGGTTATCTTTGCAAGTCTCTTAGAATTATTAGTTTGGTTTGGCCTACTAGATTGGTTGTTCTTGCCATGGTAGAAGTGCTTAGCTTTGGGTTCGATCTTGCGGTGTCCTTTCCCAGTGACAGAAGGGGCAGCAAGGCACGTATTGTATCATTCCCATCAAGGATAACGAGATGGGTTTTTTATCATATTGCATGAGACTATCCCTCTACATCATGTCATCGTGCTTAAGGCGTTACTCTGTTTTTAACTTAATACTCTAGATGCATGCTTGATAGCGGTCGATGAGTGGAGTAATAGTAGTAGATGCAGGCAGGAGTCGGTCTACTTGTCTCGAACATGATGCCTATATACATGATCATACCTAGATATTCTCATAACTATGCTCAATTCTGCCAATTGCTCAACAGTAATTTGTTCACCCACCGTGGAATACTTATGCTCTTGAGAGAAGCCACTAGTGAAACCTATAGCCCCTGGGTCTCTTTCTCATCATATCAATCTCCATCACTTTATTATTGTTTGCCTTTTACTTTGCTTTTACTTTTTACTTTGCATCTCTATACCAAAAATACCAAAAATATTATTTATCATCTATATCAGATCTCACTTTCGGAAGTGACCGTGAAGGGATTGACAACCCCTAAGCGCGTTGGTTGCGTTGAGCTATTGTTTTTGTGTAGGTATGAGGGACTCGCGCGTAGCCTCCTACTGGATTGATACGTTGGTTCTAAAAAACTAAGGGAAATACTTACGCTACTTTGTTGCATCATCCTCTCCTCTTCGAGGAAATCCAACGCAGTGGTCAAGAGGGAGCAAGAAGAATTTCTGGCGCCGTTGCCGGGGAGTCTGCGCAAAAGTCAACATACCAAGTACCCATCACAATCCCTATCTCCCGCATTACATTATTTGCCATTTGCCTCTCATTTTCCTCTCCCCACTTCACCCTTGCCGTTTTATTCGCCCTCTCTCTCTATCCTTCCTCCCTCTATATTTGCCTCTTTTTGCCCGTTTTCCTTTTGTTTGCTGGTGTGTTAGTTTGCTTGTTTGTCGCGATGGCTCAAGATAATACTAAATTGTGTGACTTCACCAACACCAACAATAATGATTTCCTTAGCACTCGATTGCTCCTCTTACCGATGCCGAATCTTTTGAAATTAATGCTGCTTTGTTGAGTCTGGTCATGAAAGATCCATTTTCCGGCCTTCCTAGTGAAGATGCCGTTACCCATCTTAATAGCTTCGTTGATTTGTGTGACATGCAAAAGAAGAAAGATGTCCATAATGATATTGTTAAATTGAAGCTATTTCCTTTTTCGCTTAGAGATTGTGCTAAAGCTTGGTTTTCATCTTTGCCTAAAAATAGTATTGATTCATGGAATAAGTGCAAAGATGCTTTTATCTCTAAGTATTTTCCTCCCGCTAAGATCATCTCTCTTAGAAACGATATTATGAATTTTAAGCAACTTGATCATGAACATGTTGCACAAGATTGGGAGAGAATGAAATTAATGATACGTAATTGCCCTACTCATGGTTTGAATTTGTGGATGATTATACAAAAAATTTATGCCGGATTGAATTTTCCTTCTAGAAATCTTTTAGATTCGGCCGCGGGAGGCACTTTTATGGAAATCACTTTAGGAGATGCTACTAAACTCCTAGATAATATTATGGTTAATTATTCTCAATGGCACACTGAAAGATCCACTAATAAAAAAGTGCATGCGATAGAAGAAATTAATGTTTTGAGTGGAAAGATGGATGAACTTATGAAATTATTTTCTACTAAGAGTGTTTCATCTGATCCTAATGATATGCCTTTGTCTACTTTGATTGAGAATAATAATGAATCTACGTATGTGAATTTTGTTGGTAGGAACAATTTTGGTAACAACGCATATAGAGGAAATTTTAATCCTAGGCCTTATCCTAGTAATCCCTCTAATAATTATGGTAATTCCTACAACAATTATTATGGAAATTATAATAAGATTCCCTCTGATTTTGAATCTAATATTAAAGAATTTATTACTTCAGAAAAGAATTTTAATGCTATGATTGAAGAAAAATTGCTTAAGACTGATGATTTGGCTAGGAACATTGATAGAATTGCTCTTGATGTTGATTCTTTGAAACTTAGATCTATTCCAGCTAAGCATGATATCAATGAGTCTCTCAAAGCCATGAGAATTTCCATTGATGAGTGCAAATAAAGAACCGCTAGGACGCGTGCTATGAAAGATGCCTTTTTTAAAGCATGTTCTTCCAATTCCTATGAAAATAAAGATGAAGATCTAAAAGTTATTGATGTGTCCCCTATTAAATCTTTGTTTTGCAATATTAATCTTGATAATGATGTGACTGAATATGATCCACCTTTACCTAGAAGGCGTTCTAAAAATTCGGAGTATTTAGATCTTGATGGTGAAATTGATAAAAGTGGGAATAAAAGAAATAAAACCTTAGATGATGCTAAACCCACTATATTGGATTTCAAGGAATTTAATTATGAAAATTTCTCTTTAATTGATTGTATTTCCTTGTTGCAATCCTTGCTGAAATCTCCTCATTCTTATAGTCAAAATAAAGCCTTTACCGAACATATCGTTGATGCCTTGATGCAATCTTATGAAGAAAAACTTGAGTTGAAAGTTTCTATCCCTAGAAAACTTTATGATGAGTGGGAACCTACTATTAAAATTAAAATTAAAGATCATGAGTTTTATGCTTTGTGTGATTTGGGTGCTAGTGTCTCTACTATTCCCAAAACTTTGTGTGATTTGCTAGATTTCCGTGATTTTGATGATTGCTCTCTAAACTTGCATCTTGCGGATTCCACTATTAAAAAACCTATGGGAAGAATTAATGATGTTCTTATTGTTGCAAATAGGAATTATGTGCCCGTATATTTTATCGTTCTTGATATAGATTGCAATCCTTCTTGCCCTATTATTCTCGGTAGACCTTTCCTTAGAACCGTTGGTGCGATTACTAATTTGAAGGAAGGGAATATTAGATTTCAATTTACATTAAAAAAGGGCATGGAACACTTCCCTAGAAAGAAAATAAAATTACCATATGAATCTATCATGAGAGCCACTTATGGATTTCCTACCAAATATGGCAATACCTTGATCTATTCTTGCTTGTTATGCCTAGCTAGGGGCGTTAAACGATAGCGTTAGTTGGGAGGCAACCCAATTTTATTTTTATTCCTTGATTTTTGCTCCTGTTTATTAATAAATAATTTATTTAGCCTCTGTTTTATTTGTGTTTTTTGTGTTTAATTAGTGTTTGTGCCAAGTAGAACCGTTGGGAAGACTTGGGGAAAGTCTTGTTGAACTTGCTGTAAAAAACAGAAACTTTAGCGCTCACGAGAACTGCTGTCATTTTTATTTGGAAAGTGCTATTTAGTTAATTATTTTTGAAGATGATTAATAGATAAATTCCTCACGTCCATAAATTTATTTTAGAATTTTTGAGGTTCCAGATCTTGCGCTAGCTACAGATTACTACAGACTGTTCTGTTTTTGACAGATTCTGGTTTTTTGTGTGTTGTTTGCTTATTTTGATGAATCTATGGCTAACAAAATAGTTTATAATCCATAGAGAAGTTGGAATACAGTAGGTTTAACACCAATATAAATAAATAATGAGTTCATTACTTTACCTTGAAGTGGTATTTTGTTTTCTTTCGCTAACGGAGCTCACGAGTTTTCTACTTTAAGTTTTGTGTTGTGAAGTTTTCAAGTTTTGGGTAAAGATTTGATGGATTATGGAACAAGGAGTGGAAAGAGCCTAAGCTTGGGGATGCCCATTGAACCCCCAAGATAATCTAAGGACACCTAAAAGGCAAAGCTTGGGGATGCCCCGGAAGGCATCCCCTCTTTCGTCTACATCTATCGGTAACTTTACTTGGAGCTATATTTTTATTCATCACATGATATGTGTTTTGCTTGGAGCGTCTTTTATGATTTGAGTCTTTTCTTGTTAGTTTACCACAATCATCCTTGCTGTACACACCTTTTGATAGAGCCATACATGATTTGGAATTTGATAGAATACTCTATGTGCTTCACTTATATCTTTTGAGCTTTATAGTTTTGCTCTAGTGCTTCACTTATATCTTTTAGAGCATGGTGGTGGATTTGTTTTATAGAAACTATTGATCTCTCATGCTTCACTTAGATTATTTTGAGAGTCTTATTAGCATGGTAATTTTCTTAAAATCCTAATATGCTTGGTATGCAAGATTAATAATAAAACTTTCTTATGAGTGTGTTGAATACTAAGAAAAGTTTGATGCTTGATGATTGTTTTGAGATATGGAGGTAATAATATCAAATTCATGCTAGTTGAGTAGTTGTGAAATTGAGAAATACTTGTGTTGAGGTTTGCAAGTCCCGTAGCATGCACGTATGGTAAACGTTATGCAACAAATTTGAAACATGAGGTGTTATTTGATTGTCTTCCTTATGAGTGGCGGTCGGGGACGAGCGATGGTCTTTTCCTACCAATCTACCCCCCTAGGAGCATGCGCGTAGTACCGAGGTTTTTGATGACTTGTAGATTTTTGCAATAAGTATGTCAATTCTTTATGACTAATGTTGAGTCCATGGATTATACGCACTCTCACCCTTCCATCCTTGCTAGCCTCTTCGGTACCGTTCATTGCCCTTTGTCACATTGAGAGTTGGCGCAAACTTCGCCGGTGCATCCAAACCCCGTGATAAGATACGCGCTTTCACACATAAACCTCCTTATATCTTCCTCAAAACAGCCACCATACCTACCTATTATGGCATTTCCATAGCCATTCCGAGATATATTGCCATGCAACTTTCCATCATTACGTTCATCATGACACATTCATCATTGTCATATTGCTTAGCATGATCATGTAGTTGACATAGTATTTGTGGCAAAGCCACCGTTCATAATTCTTTCATACATGTCACTCTTGGTTCATTGCATATCCTGGTACACCACCAGGGGCATTCATATAGAGTCATCTTTTGTTCTAGTATCGAGTTGTAATCATTGAGTTGTAAATAAATAGAAGTGTGATGATCATCATTATTAGAGCATTGTCCCAAGTGAGGAATATAAAAAAAAGGCCATAAAAAAGAGAAGGCCTAAAAAAGAAAGGCCATAGAAAAAGAGAAAAGGCCCAAAAAATGTGAGAAAAAGAGAGAAGGGACAATGTTACTATCCTTTTACCACACTTGTGCTTCAAAGTAGCACCATGATCCTCATAGTAGAGAGTCTCTCATGTTATCACTTTCATATACTAGTGGGAATTTTTCATTATAGAACTTGGCATGTATATTCCAACAATGGGCCTCCTCAAGTGCCCTAGGTCTTCGTGAGCAGGCAAGTTGGATGCACACCCACTAGATTCTTTTGTTGAGCTTTCATACATTTATAGCTCTAGTGCATCCGTTGCATGGCAATCCCTACTCCTTGCATTAACATCAATCGGTGGGCATCTCCATAGCCCATTGATTAGCCTCGTTGATGTGAGACTTTCTCCTTTTTTGTCTTCTCCACATAACCCCCCTCATTATATTCTATTCCACCCATAGTGCTATGTCCATGGCCCGCGCTCATATATTGCGTGAAAGTTTATAGGTTTGAGATTACTGAAGTATGAAACAATTGCTTGGCTTGTCATCGGGGTTGTGCATGATGAGAGCATTCTTGTGTGACAAAAATGAAACATGACTAAACTATATGATTTTGTTGGGATGAACTTTCTTTGGCCATGTTATTTTGAGAAGACATAATTGCTTAGTTAGTATGCTTGAAGTATTATCATTTTTATGTCAATATGAACTTTTGTCTTGAATCTTTCGGATCTGAATATTCATACCACAATTAAGAAGAATTACATTAGAATTATGCCAAGTAGCACTCCGCATCAAAAATTCTGTTTTTATCATTTACGTACTCGAGGACGAGCAGGAATTAAGCTTGGGGATGATTGATACGTCTCCAACGTATCTATAATTTTTGATTGCGCCATGCTATATTATCTACTATTTTCAACTATATTGGGCTTTATTTTCCACTTTTATATTATTTTTGGGACTAACCTATTAACTGGAGGCCCAGCCCAGAATTACAGTTTTTTTGCCTATTTCAGTTTTACGGAGAAACAGAATATCAAATGGAGTCCAAACGGAATGAAACCTTCGGAAACATGATTTTCTCATCATATAAGATCCAGGAGACTTGGACCCTCCGTCAAGAAAGCCACGAGGCGGTCACGAGGGTGGAGGGCGCGCCCCCCTAGGGCGCCCCCTGCCTCGTGGGCCCCTCGAAAATCCACCGACGTACTTCTTCCTCCTATATATACCTACGTACCCCCAAACGATCGGGGACGGAGCCAAAAACCTAATTCCACCGCCGCAACTTTCTGTATCCACGAGATCCCATCTTGGGGCCTATTTCGGAGCTCCGCCGGAGGGGGCATCGATCATGGAGTGCTTCTACATCATCATCCAAGCCCCTCCGATGAAGTGTGAGTAGTTTACTTCATACCTACGGGTCCATAGTTAGTAGCTAGATGGCTTCTTCTCTCTTTTTGGATCTCAATACAATGTTCTCCCCCTCTCTTGTGGAGATATATTCGATGTAATCTTCTTTTTGCGGTGTGTTTGTTGAGACCGATGAATTGTGGGTTTATGATCTAGTCTATCCATGAAAAATATTTGAATCTTCTCTGAATTCTTTTATGTATGATTGGTTATCTTTGCAAGTCTCTTCGAATTATTAGTTTGGTTTGGCCTACTAGATTAGTTGTTCTTGCCATGGGAGAAGTGCTTAGCTTTGGGTTCGATCTTGCGTTGTCCTTTCCTAGTGACAGAAGGGGCAAGGCACGTATTGTATCATTGCCATCGAGGATAACAAGATGGGGTTTTTATCATATTGCATGAAACGATCCCTCTACATCATGTCATCTTGCTTAAGGCGTTACTCTGTTTTTAACTTAATACTCTAGATGCATGCTGGATAGGGGTCGATGATTGGAGTAATAGTAGTAGATGCAAGCAGGAGTCGGTCTACTTGTCTCGGACGTGATGCCTTTATACATGATCATACCTAGATATTCTCATAACTATGCTCAATTCTGTCAATTGCTCAACAGTAATTTGTTCACCCACCGTAGAATTCTTATGCTCTTGAGAGAAGCCACTAGTGAAACCTATGGCCCCCGGGTCCCTTTCTCATCATATCAATCTCCATCACTTTATTATTGTTTTGCTTTTTTACTTTGCTTTTACTTTTTACTTTGCATCTCTATACCAAAAATACCAAAAATATTATTTATCATCTCTATCAGATCTCACTTTCGTAAGTGACCGTGAAGGGATTGACAACCCCTAAGCGCGTTGGTTGCATTGAGCTATTGTTTTTGTGTAGGTACGAGGGACTTGTGCGTAGCCTCCTACTGGATTGATACCTTGGTTCTCAAAAACTGAGGGAAATACTTACGCTACTTTGCTGCATCATCCTCTCCTCTTCAGGGAAATCCAACGCAGTGCTCAAGAGGTAGCAAGAAGAATTTCTGGCGCTGTTGCCGGGGAGTCTGCGCAAAAGTCAACATACCAAGTACCCATCACAATCCCTATCTCCCTCATTACATTATTTGCCATTTGCCTCTTGTTTCAAGGCTACTTCTAGCAGGTGTCTCAGGAATTTCAGTTTCAAGCTCATCATCATATTCAACAACATTATGTTGTATTACCCTAGCAATTTGTTCATCAAGAAAATCACCAACTGGCACATCATCATTATCAAGCAAGGTACTAGCATAATTCATAGTAGAAGTAGCATCATCAATAACTTGCGACATATTAGGATTGATAGCATGTGGTGGTGTTGCAAGTTTACTCATAACAGAAGGTGAATCTAAAGGAGAACTGGATGACAGTTCCTTACCTCCCCTTGTCTTAAAGGGATAAATCTTAGTCTTTGGATCCTTCAGATTCTTCATGGTGATAATATGATAATAATCCCAAGTGACTCAACAAATATAGCTATGCTCCCCGACAACGGCACCAGAAAAAGGTCTTGATAACCCACAAGTATAGGGGATCGCAGCAGTTTTCGAGGGTAGAGTATTCAACCCAAATGTATAGATTCGACACAAGGGGAGCCAAAGAATATTTGAAGGTATTATCAGCTGAGTTGTCAATTCAACGACACCTGGAGATTAATTATCTACAACAATATGATCAGTAGCAAAGTAGTTTAATAGTTTTGATAGTAGTAACAGTAGAAACAGTAACAGTAACAGTGATAACCGTAATTTGTAGCAAGTGTAATAGTGATGATAACAGTAGTAACTTAGCAGAAACAATAAGGATAAAATCGTAGGCATTGGATCAGTGACTTGTTGGATGATATTCATCATGTGACAGTTATAACCTAGGGCGATACGGCACTAGCTCCAGTTCATCGATATAATGTAGGCATGTATTCTGTAAATAGTCATATGTGCTTTATTAAAAGAACTTGCATGCCATCTTTTGTCCTACCCTGCCGTGGTAGCGTGGTCCATGTTGGAAACTAGGGGATATTTAGGCCTCCTTTTAATAGAGTACCGGAACAAAGCATTAACACATAGTGAATACATGAACTCCTCAAACTACGATCATCACTGAGAGTGGGCCCAGTTGTTGTCACTCTGGGGTTGTCGGATCATAACCATAGTAGGTGACTATAACTTGCAAGATCGGATCTACAACATGGATATAATGATGAATTCATAAACAGTTTAGATCTGAAATCATGGCACCCGGGCCCAAAGTGACAAGCATTAAGCATAGCAAAGTCATAGCAACATCAATCTAAGAACATAGTGGATACTAGGGATCATGCCCTAACAAAACTAACTCGATTACATGATGAATCTCATCCAACTCCTCACAGACCAGCGAGCCTACGAAGGAATTACTCACTCTCGGTGGGGAGCATCATGGAATTGGCGATGGAGAAGGGTTGGTGATGACGAAGAACGAAGACCCCCCCCCCTCTCCGGAGCCCCAAACGGACTCCAGATCTGCCCTCCCGGGGAAGAATAGGGCTTGGCGGAGGCCCCGTTTCGTGGATCGCGATAATTTTTTCTCCCTGATTTTTTCTGGAATAATGTGATTTTATAGTATTAGGGGGTCATTAGCGGAGCCACCAGGTGGGTACAACCCACCTGGGCACGCTAGGAGAGTGGGGCGCGCCCTGGTGGGTTGTGCCCACCCAGGGGCCCCTCTCTGGTGGGTCTTGGCTCTGGAAATTCTTATTATTGGTATAAAAAATCCTCGCAAAGTTTCGTTCCATTCCAAGAACTTTTATTTCTGCACAAAAACAACACCATAGTAGTTCTGCTGAAAACAACGTCAGTCCGGGGTTAGTTTCATTCAAATCATGCAAATTAGAGTCCAAAACAAGAGGAAAAGCATGAGAAGAAGTAGATATGTTGGAGAAATATCATAATCAAGGTGTCGAGCCAGTGATGATGGAGATCATGACGATGCTTTGGAGATGGAGATCAAAAGCACGAGATGATGATGGCCATATCATGTCACATATTTTATTGCATGTGATGCTTATCTTTTATGCATCTTATTTTGCTTAGTACGATAGTAGCATTATAAGATGATCCCTTCACTAAATTTCAATGTAAAAGTGTTCTCCTGGGTATGCACCCTTGCTACAGTTCGTCGTGTTGAGACACCACGTGATGATCGGGTGTGATAGACTCTACGTTCACATACAACAGGTGCAAGATAGTTTTGCACATGCGGAATACTTGGATTAAACTTGACGAGCCTAGCTTGTACAGACATGGCCTCGGAACACTGGAGACCGAAAGGTCGAACGTGAATCATATAGTAGATATGATCAACATAGAGATGTTCACCATTGATGACTACCCCATCCCACGTGATGATTGGACATGGGTTAGTTGATTTGGATCACGTATCACTTAGATGACTTGTGGGATGTCTATTTAAGTGAGAGTTCTTAGGTAATTTGATTAATTGAACTTTTATCATGAACTTAGTCTTGATAGTTTTGCATATCTATGTTGTAGATCAATAGCTCGCGATATAGCTCCTATATTTTTTGATATGTTCCTAGAGTAAACTAAGTTGAGAGATGATAGTAGCGATGATGCGGACTGGGTCCGTGATCTAAGGATTATCCTCATTGTCGCACAGAAGAATTATGTCCTTGATGCACCACTAGGTCACAAACCCGTTGCAGGAGTAGATGCAGACGTTATGAACATTTTGCAAGCTCAATATGATGACTACTTGATAGTTTAGTGCGCCATGCTTTACGGCTTAGAATCGGTACTTCAAAAATGTTTTGAACACCATGGAGCATATGAGATGATCCAAGAGCTAAAAATTGGTATTTCAGATTCATGCCTATGTCAAGAGGTATGAGACCTCTGACAAGTACTTTGCCTACAAGATGGAGGACAATAGCTCAGCCAGTGAGCATGTACTCAGAATGTCTGGGTACTACAATCGCTTTAATCAAGTGGGAGTTAATCTTCCAAATAATATAGTGACTGATAGAGCTCTCTAGTCACTATCACCAAGCTACTAGAACTTCGTGATGAACTATAATATGCAAGGGATGGCAAAAACGATTCCCAAGCTCTTCGCGATGCTGAAATCGGTGAAGGTAGAAATCAAGAAAGAGCATCAAGTGTTGATGGTTAACAAGACCACTAGTTTCAAGAAAAAGGGTGAGGGAAAGAAAGGGAACTTCAAGAATAATGGCAAGCAAGTTGCCACTCCCGTGAAGAAGCCCAAAGCTGGACCCATGCCTGAAACTGAGTGCTTCTACTGCAAAGGAAATGGTCACTAGAAGTGGAACTGCCCCAAATACTTTGCGGATAAGAAGGATGGCAAAGTGAACAAAGGTATATTTGATATACATGTTATTTATGTGTATTTTACTAGTGTTCGTAGTAACCCCTAGGTATTTGATACCGGTTCAGTTGCTAAGATTAGTAACTCGAAACGGGAGATGCAGAGACTAGTTAAAAGCGAGGTGACGATGTGTGTTGGAATTGATTCCAAGGTTGATATGATCACCATCACACACTCCCTCTACCTTCGGGTTTAGTGTTGAACCTAAATAAATGTTATTTGGTGTTTGCATTGAGCATGAATATGATTAGATCATGTTTATTGCAATACGTTTATTCATTTGCGTTAGAGAATAATTGTTGTTCTGTTTACATGAATAAAACCTTCTATGGTCATACACCCAATGTGAATGGTTTACTGAATCTCGATCATAGTGATACACATATTCATAATATTGATGCCAAAAGATGCAAAGTTGATAATGATAGTGCGACATAATTGTGGCACTGCCGTTTAGGTCATATTGGTGCAAAGCGCATGAAGAAACTCCATGCAGATGGACTTTTGGAATCAATTGATTATGAATCATTTGATACTTGTGGACCATGCCGCATGGGCAAGATACCTAAAACTCTGTTCTCCAAAACAATGGAGCGAGCTAATGACTTATTGGAAATAATACATGCCTATGTATACGGTCCGATGAGTATCGAAGCACGCGGCGGGTATCGTTATTTTCTGATCTTCACAGATGATTTGAGTAGGTATGGGTGTATCTACTTAATGAAACACAAGTCTGAAACATTACAAAAGTTCAATGAATTTTAGAGTGAAGTGGAGGATCATCGTAACAAGAAAATAATGTTTCCGCGATTTGATCGCGGAGGCGAATATTTGAGTTACGAGTTTGGCCTTCAGTTAAAACAATGTGGAATTGTTTCACAACTCACGCCACCTAGAACACCACAGCGTACTGGTGTGTCCGAACATCGTAACCGCACTTTATTAGATATGGTGCGATCTATGATGTCTCTGACCGATTTACTACTATTGTTTTGGGGTTATTCTTAGAGACAACCGCATTCACAATAAATAGGGCACCGTCTAAATCCGTTGAGACGACACTGTATGAACTGTGGTTTGGCAAGAAACCTAAGCTCTCATTTCTTAAATTTTGGTGTTGCGACACTTATGTCAAAAGGATTCATCCTGATAAGCTTGAACCCAAATCGGAGAAGTGCATATTCATAGGATACCCTAAGGAAACAATTGGGTACACCTTCTACCACAGATCCTAAGGCAAGATCTTTGTTGCCAAGAATGGAACCTTTCTAGAGAAGGAGTTTCTCTTGAAAGAAGTGAGTGGGAGGAAAGTAGAACTTGATGAGGTAATTGTGCCTTCTCTCGAATTGGAAAGTAGCACATCAGAGAAATCCGTTCCCGTGATGCCTACACCAACTAGAGAGGAAGCTAATGATGATGACCATGAAACTTTAGATCAAGTTACTACTGGACCTTGTAGGTCGAACAGAGCATGTTCCACACCAGAGTGGTACGGTAATCTTGTCCTGGAAGTCATGTTACTAGACCATGACGAACCTATGAACTATGATGATGCTATGATGAGCCCAGATTCCGATAAATGGCTTGAGGCCATGAAATCTGAGATAGGATCCATGTATGAGAACAAAGTGTGGACTTTGGTGGACTTGCCCGATGATCGACAAGCCATTGAGAATAAATGGATCTTCAAGAAGAAGATTGACGCTGATGGTAATGTTACTGTCTACAAAGCTCGACTTGTCGCGAAAGGTTTTCGACAAGTTCAAGGAGTTGACTACGATGAGACTTTCTCACCCGTAGCGATGCTTAAGTCTGTTTGAATCATGTTAGCAATTGCCGCATTTTATATCTAGCAAATGGATGTCAAAACTACTTTCCTTAATGGATTCCTTAAAGAAGAATTGTATATGATGCAACCAGAAGGTTTTGTCGATCCTAAAGGTGCTAACAAAGTGTGCAAACTCCAGCGATCCATCTATGGACTAGTGCAAGCATCTCAGAGTTGGAATATACGCTTTGATGACATGATTAAAGCATATGGTTTTATAAAGACTTTCGATGATGCCTGTATTTATAAGAAAGTGAGTGCGAGCTCTGTAGCATTTCTAATATTATATGTGGATGACATATTGCTGATTGGAAATGATATAGAATTTCTGGATGGCATAAAAGGATACTTGAATAAGAATTTTTCAATGAAAGACCTCGGTGAAGCTACTTATATATTGGGCATCAAGATCTATAGAGATAGATCAACATGCTTGATAGGACTTTCACAAAGCACATACCTTGATAAAGTTTTGAAGAAGTTCAAAATGGATCAATCAAAGAAAGGGTTCTTGCCTGTGTTATAAGGTGTGAAGTTGAGTAAGACTCAACGCCCGACCATGGCAGAAGATAGAAAGAGAATGAAAGCCATTCCCTATGCCTCAGCCATAGGTTCTATGAAGTATGCCATGATGTGTACTAGACCTATTGTGTACCTTGCCATGAGTTTGGCAAGGGGGTACAATAGTGATCCAGGAGTAGAACACTGGACAGCGGTCAAAATTATCCTTAGTTATGTAAGTAGACTAAGGAAATATTTCTCGGTTATGGAGGTGATAAAGAGTTTGTCGTGAATGGTTACGTTGATGCAAGCTTTGACACTGATCTAGATGACTCTAGGTCTCAATCTGGATACATATTGAACGTGGGAGCAATTAGCTAGAGTAGCTCTAATGTCTACTATGTAAGTTTATTCTTGTAGACACGTGTTGGGCCTCCAAGCGTAGAGTTTTGTAGGATAGTAGCAATTTTCCCTTTGAAAGTGTAACTATCCCCGGGTGGTTTTGGTAATTCCTAACAACATATAACTCATTGAGCTAACATTATTCCAAGATTAATATTTTAGGAAAAGCTCAATGAATGGCATGGCATGGATGAGGAAAGTGGATCCCTCAAAATTCTAAGGACAGAAAGTTTGGCTCAAGCTTCAAGATCAAGACTCTACATTTTATATTTTCGTGATCCAAGATCACATTGAGTCTATAGGAAAAGCCAATAATATCAAGGAGGGATGAGGTGTTGCTTAATGGCTTGCTTTCTCAAAGTGCTTAGTGATATGCTCCAAAACCCTCAACTACCTTCCCACATCCACATATGACCTAAACCAAAAGTCAAACTCGGCCCCACCGATTCTATCTATTCGGCGCCACCGAGTTTCAAATGTCATAGCCACTGCCACAAACCCTAGCAATTCGGTTTCACCGATAGGGATCTCGGTCTCACCGAGATGGGATTGTAATCTCTCTGTTTCCTTTCGTAACGTTTCGGTCTTACCGAGATGAGTGATCAGTCCCACCGAGATTGCAATGTAAACTCTCTGTTTCCCTTCTGTAACATTTCGGTCTCACCAAGATGAGCAAATCGGTCCCACCGAGTTTACCTGGCCAACTCTCTGGTTAGCTTATTACCAAAATCGGTCCCACCGAGTTTGTGTAATCGGTCACACCGAGATTATGTTATGCCCTAACCCTAACCATATCAGTCCTACCGAGTTGCATCTCAGTCCCACTGAAAATCCTAACGGTCACTAGGTTTGCTGAATCGTTCCGACCGAGTTTAACCATTCGGTCCCACAGAGTTTGGCAAATTGTGTGTAACGGTTAGATTCTGTGTGGAGGCTATATATACCCCTCCACCCACTCTTCATTCGTGGAGAGAGCCATCAGAACATACCTACACTTCCAGTACACATTTTCTGAGAGAGAACCACCTACACTTGTGTTGAGGTCAAGATATTCCATTCCAACCATATGAATCTTGATCTCTAGCCTTCCCCAAGTTGCTTTCCACTCAAATCTTCTTTCCACCAAATCCAAATCCTGTGAGAGAGAGTTGAGTGTTGGGGAGACTATCATTTGAAGCACAAGAGCAAGGAGTTCATTATCAACACACCATTTGTTACTTCTTGGAGAGTGGTGTCTCCTAGATTGGCTAGGTGTCACTTGGGAGCCTCCAACAAGATTGTGGAGTTGAACCAAGGAGTTTGTAAGGGCAAGGAGATCGCCTACTTCGTGAAGATCTACTGCTAGTGAGGCAAGTCCTTCATGGGTGACGGCCATGATGGAATAGACATCGTTGCTTCTTCGTGGACCCTTCGTGGGTGGAGCCCTCCGTGGACTCGCGCAACCGTTACCCTCCATGGGTTGAAGTCTCCATCAACGTGGATGTACGATAGCACCACCTATCGGAACCACGACAAAAACATACGTGTCTCCAATTGCGTTTGAATCCTCCAAACCCTTCCCTTTACATTCTTGCAATTTGCATGCTTTACTTTCCGCTGCTCATATACTCTTTTGCATGCTTGCTTGAATTGTGTGGAGATTGCTTGACTTGTGCTAAGATAGCTAAAATCTGCCAAGAACTAAAATTGGGAAAATGCTAGATTTTTATTTGGTCAATTAGTCTAATCACCCCCTCTAGACATACTTTCGATCCTACAAGTGGTATCAGAGCTTTGGTCTCCATTTGCTTTGATTTCCATAGCTTTTGGTGGTCATAGCCTTGGTTTCACAACCTAGGAGAGTATGGCGTCTAGCGAGGGAAATTATCACCGTAGAGGTCCTTACTTTGATGTTACTAATTTTGCTAGTTGGAAGCATAAGATGAAAATGCATATTCTTGGACATAACCCCGCCGTTTGGGCTATTGTGTGTGTTGGCTTGCAAGGTGAATTCTTTGATGGGAAAGAACCAAATCGTGAAGCTACTGCGGATGAGTTGAAGATGCTACAATACAATGCTCAAGCTTGTGATATCCTCTTCAACGGATTGTGCCCCGAAGAATTCAACAAAATCAGCCGTCTTGAGAATGCAAGGGAAATTTGGGATACTTTGATTGACATGCATGAAGGTACCGACTCTGTTAAGGAATCCAAGTTGGATGTGCTTCAAAGTCAACTTGACAAGTTCAAAATGAAGGATGGTGAAGGTGTCGCTGAAATGTACTCTAGGCTTGCTCTTATCACAAATGAGATTGCCGGCTTAGGGAGTGAAGAGATGACCGATAGATTCATCATCAAGAGGATCCTAAGAGGCTTGGATGGAGAATATGATACCGTGTGCACATTGATCCAAATGATGCCCAATTACAAAGATCTCAAGCCAACGAAAGTCATCAGAAGAAGTGTTGCTCATGAGATGTCACTCAAGGATAAAGAGGAACTTCACAACAAATCAAGTGGTGCTTACAAAGCCTCATGTGAAGCCCTCACATCATCGAGTGAGAAACAAACCTTCAATGAAGAATGGAGCTTAATGGTGAAGAACTTCAACAAGTTCTACAAGAGTAGAAGCAAAGAGAGAAGCTCCAAGTCAAGGTCCTACAATGACAAAAGATCTTCTAGTCGAGAGCGAAACTGCTACAATTGTGGAAGGCCTGGACACTTTTCCAATGAGTGTATGGCCCCCTACAAGAGAAGGGAAGATTCTCCCAAAAGAAGAAGTAGAAGAGAAGAATTACCATCTAGAGAAAGAAGGAGTAGAGATGATCGTTATGAACGAAGACCCTCATGGAGAAGCAAGGATTCCGAAAGAAAGGACAAGTCATCAAGGAGCTACAAAAAACGAAGACATCAAGCTCACGTTGGTGAATGGGTATCCGGCTCCGACTCCGACAACCACTCCGAGAGAAGCAATCAATCCGACTGCGAATATACTCAAGATGAAGGTGTTGCCGGTCTAGCACTTGTGACAACCAACTCCTACGACATATTTGACTCACCAAATGAAGGAGTTGGAACATGCTTCATGGCTAAAGGCCCAAAGGTATCACACCCCGAGTATGTTGATTTCAATAGTGATGAAGATGACTTGTTAGGTGATGATGATTTACTTGTTGACAACTCTAGTGATGAATACTATGATGAAACATCAATTAATCATGCTAATCAAGATAAAACAAATGACAATGATAAGGACAAGATTGAGTCTCTAACTAAAGAACTAAACGCTCTTAAGTTAGCTCATGAAACTATCTTAGGAGATCATCGAGAACTTTTAAGGACTCATGAGAAATTGCGCTTTGAAAAGCTCAAACTTGAGCAAGAGCATGAGTTCTTAAAAGCAATCAATGATGATCTTCGCAAGAAAAGTTCTTCTTACATTGCCAAGCGTTTACTCTTATCCACTTACATGCCTCAAGTCAAGTCTAGTAACAAGAACAAGAAAGATTCTTCCTCTAGTAGTAACAATAATCATGCTAAATCCAATATTGTTGCTTCTAGTAGTTCTCTTGATTCCACTAATGATTATCTTAGCCAAGTTACACTTGAGCAAGAAAATATCTTATTGAAGGGAATTATATAGAAAGGTGTTTACAAGAGCCTTGCCGGAAGTAAGCAATTCGAGGAAATTGTACGCAAGCAAGGAAGGCACCGGAAGAATCAAGGTGTTGGTTTTGAACGAAAGTTCAATGCCAATGGAGTTGAGTGGGAAGAAGATCAATACCCCAAAATGAAGTTTCTTCCTCAACAAGAAAAGCATGATCCTACTTCTCTCAAAGGGACACAAGCTCAAGATGATCTTCCACCACAAGACCACAAGCAAAAAGGGAAGGACAAGCTTCAAGAGGAAATTGATGCATTTGAAGAAGCTCCTAAGGCCTTGGTCAAGTGGGTTCCCAAGACTACTTCAAGTTCCACTTCATCAAGTACAACTACAACACCGAGGATTCCCATCAAGATTGTGTGGATCCCGAAGAAGAACTAGAGAGTTCTTGAGGGTGACTCCGCCAACATACTTCACTCTTATCATCTTGGCAAGAACAAGTGCAATCAACTTCCACATCTTGCACTAGTTCAAGGAGTCACAAACCCTCTTGTTGGTAAGGCAAGGGACAAGGTAACCTAAAAGCTTTCATAGACATCATCTTGTGTGTGCATCACTCTATGTCTATGGATATCCTTGTTTGTTCCTTGTGGGACTAACCCGTGTAGGTATTGAAAGTGCAACTCACTCCAATGGATAGCTCCAAATGATATACATCAACATCGAGCATCCACATCTTCAACATCTACATGAAGTCATCATCGACAAAACCCAAGGTTAGTTCATCCCTCTTAAGGGGGATCTCACATATGGGGGGAGCTTTACTCTAAGAATTGAGCTAAAGCAACTCTAATGGTGTGAACACAACAATGCTTTATGTAAAAGTGGTAACCCCACTTGTGCTTAAACGATGAGTATGACCTATGATCAAATGTTCTCATTTGACTCCTAAGTAAATATACTCATATATAGATGACCTGGTCATCGCAAATTGTTTGATAGATGCTAGAAT
Source organism: Triticum aestivum (assembly GCF_018294505.1). Lineage (NCBI taxonomy): Eukaryota > Viridiplantae > Streptophyta > Magnoliopsida > Poales > Poaceae > Triticum > Triticum aestivum. The sequence continues at coordinate 162,778,630 of NC_057803.1, read as the reverse complement.
TGGTTGTGCATGCTTTGCCACATATTTCAATTGCCATTTTATTGTGTGAGCATGTTGATTGCATATTTTCCTCATTCGAGGAAATCCACTTGTTGTTTTGATTGATTGGTTTCCTTTTGCCAAGTGGATGGACAAGAATGCCTAAGAACCCTCTCTAGCTATCTATGCTTTTCTCGTCTCAAACTCTATTCATGCTACATCACAAAATCTGATCAAGTCAGATTCGAACCACTCTGTGTGAGGAGCACTCGGAGTCCCCGATTCGTCATAGACTTAAACTTCCAAAACTTCTTTGTGTGTTTTGGTCTGACCGATTCCTCCATTTCGGTCATACCGAGATCACTAAGTCGATCTAGGTTTTCAATCTCGGTGCAACCGATTTGAACTTTTCGGTCACAGTGAGTTGCTGTAACTGTCAACAGTTATGCATCTCGGTGCCACCGAGTTGTTCTACTCAGTCACACCGACAGGGTCGGGCTATATATACTCACGGGCAAAATTTTGAAAATTTCTCTGAAACCCCTTCACCCGCGCATAGCTCACTCTGCCTCCTGGGTCTCCGGATCGTCCTCCTCCTCGTCGCCAGCCACCTCCTGTCGCTGGTCTCCGCCGCCATCAACGGAATTCTTCCTAGCCGTTGCCGACGTAGCGAGTTTATCGCGGAACTAGGGTATGGACTCGATCACAGTGCTATCCCCGCCGATTCCTAGCACATTGTGTTCATTATGATTCTTACCATGATTGAAACGCTTCTATCCAGTCAAAACACTCCGTAGATTAGAGTTGAATCGAAAATTTAGGGTTAGGTTTCCGCCGAAACCATCTCGGACCCACCGGGTTGCAGAACTCGGTTCCATCGATTCGGCCAAGGCCATTGCACATATGGTTCTCGGTCTGACCGAGAATTGCAAATCGGTGTGACCGAGTTTAGGACTTTGTGAAACCCTAGCAGTCTCGGTGCCACTGAACTGTGACTCGGTCTGACCGAGTTCACTAGTTTAGGTTCCAACAGCTGCTTCGGTATCACCGAGTTTGCAAATCGGTTGATCCGAAATGCTTTCTGTGGAAAACTAAAACTAATTTTTTGACTCATTCTTTTGCAAAAATCTTTGTATTTTGTGATGCTCATCCACTCTATCTCATCTACAATCTATTCACAGTGTCTGCAGTTATTGTTTGCAACATGTCTGACCAGAGTGATAGCCAAAATAGGTCAGAGGAGCAGGTTCACCTGAGTGAGGGCACTAGTCCCTCTAGCAGTTCAGATGATGGTAGCAGGAGCACCCCAAGCAATTTGCCAAAGGCTGCCACTAGAGCAAGCAAGAAGAAAACTTCAGAGTTTGAGGATGAAGACTGTGTGGCCACTGAGGATGAGGTCACATCAAAGAAGAAAGTGGTTAAGAAGGAGTACAGCTCAGCTGCAGTTAAGCCAGGGATGAAGATCAAAAGGCCAACAGGAAGACAACCAATGTCTAAGGCCAGAGCACCCTCTCAAGCATCTTTGGAATCTCAACCCAAAGAGCCTGCTGCAGAAGGAAAGAAAAGGAAGGAAAGGGTCAAGAATACCATGGCCAGAGTGATTGGAAAGGCTTCCATGATGGAAGAAGAAGAGGAAGAAGAGGTTGCTGCACCAGCACCCAAGGCACAGAAGCTTATGGGTGATGCTATCAGGACATGGGCTGCATCATCAAAGCCCAAAGAAGCACCCAAAGCTGCCTCCAAGCCCAAGATTGCACCAAAGAGAAGTACCAGAAACATACCAACTGCTGAGAAGAATAAGGTCCCAGTGCCTGAGACTATTGCTGAAGAAGAAGATGAAGAGCATGTTCTGAGAAAATTGAAGCCAAAAATTCCAGACCACAATGATGCTCATCATGTGGCTGAGAACATGAAGATCAGGAGAGACTCAGGACTGAGGAAATGGAGAGAGACAGACCCATATGCTACAAGGAGAAGGACTGATGTTGATTACAGGTTCCACACAAAGGAACAGCAGGATTTCTATGAGACAATTTTGTTGGACAAGAAGCCTATAGTGTGTGAAATGAGGTGGGTCGACTGGAAGTATATCAAGGAAAATGAGGAACACTATCCTGGTGTGTTTGACAGCTTCAGTGCTTGTGGAGTTGTAGACTTTGTTGGGCAAAAGCTCACAAAGTGGAATGAGGAGCTCATAATGCAATTCTACTCCACAACACACTTCTATCCAGATGGCAGGATAGTATGGATGTCTGAAGGTACAATGTACCAATCAACTATTGAGGAATGGGCCAATCTGATCAATGCCCCAAAGGAAAGAGAAGATGACTTGGATGTTTATGCCAAGAAAAGGATGGATCACAATTCTATGTCACAGATGTACAAGGAGATTCCTGAAGATGCTCTTGAGACTTTCAAGTTTGGGTCAGTCCATTTTCTTCTGCCAGGACTGCCAACGATCAACTGGATCCTAAGGCACACTCTTTTTCCCAAGTCAGGTGACCACAACATGATCAGAAGGCATGCAATTAACTTGCTACATATATTTGATGTTCCACAGAAGTTCAAGGCCATGACCCTTATAGTTGAGACTATCAAGAGGACTGCAGCTGACCAGAAAAGAAGTTGTGGATATGCCCCACAGATCCAGGAGTTGATAAACTCAAAGATGGGCACAGGCACATACTTGTTGGATAAGGAACACTTGCCTATCTATCCTGACTTCGAGGACAACCAAGTTGTGATGAATGAAGATGAACCCTCCTCAGTGCAAGCACAAGCAAAGATGGAGAAGGCTGCCAAGATGCCAACTCAAGAGGAGGCATCTGAGTACTTTTTGAAAAGCAAGCAGGACCAGCTTGGTTACTTGATAGCATCATCTCTGAGGATTGCGAAGGGGTTGGCCACCCTAACTCAAAACCAGGAGAGCCTGGAAAGAATTGTGGAACAAAAATTCTATGATTTAGATGTCAAAGTAACTGAGATTCAGTCTGTTGTGGAGCAGCTACAGGATGACATGCAGGAGAGGAAGGGCAAGACAACCACTGATGCATTTGCCAGAGTGCCTTGAGCTCAGAGATCTGCTGCAGTGCCTGCTCCAGACACTAGAGCCACTTCATCTGCACCAGCTACAGCTTCAGTGCCACCAGCTCCAACACCTACCCCATCAGCTCCGTCTACTTCAACTGAAGCCTTCGTCCTTGGAGTTCTCCGGACACCACCACCTGAAGACCAAGCCTGAGAGACGTTCTAGTGCTATGCATTTTCTATGAACTTTTTGGTAACTTGTTGTCAAAGGGGGAGAAAAATGTTGTGACGCCCTTGATTCAATCATACACTAATCATACACGCAAATATGTACGATCAAGATCAAGGACTCACGGGAAGATATCACAACACAACTCTAGACACAAATTAAAATAATACAAGCTTTATATTACAAGCCAGGGGCCTCGAGGGCTCTAATACATAAGCTCGAAAACACAAGAGTCAGTGGAAGCAACAATCTGAGTACAGACATGAGTTAAACAAGTTTGCCTTAAGAAGGTTAGCACAAAAGCAACATCGATCGAAAAGGCAAGGCCTCCTGCCTGGGAGCCTCCTAAATACTCCTAGTCGGCGGCGGCCTCCACGTAGTAGTAAGCATCGGCGGTGGCATCTGGCTCTTGGGCTCCGACATCTGGTTGCATCAACCGGAAAGAAGAAGAAAGGGGGAAAAGGGGGAGCAAAGCAACCATGATTACTCATCCAATGTACTCGCAAGCAAGGAACTACACTACATATGCATCGGTATCAATGAAATGGGTTATATATGTGGAATGAACTGCAGAATGCCAGAAGAGAAGGGGAAAGCCTAGCCCATCGAAGACTAGCATCTTCTGGAAACCATCATCTTGCAGTAACAGGAGGGAGTAGAGTAGCATAAGGTAAAGTAGTAGTAGTAGTAGTAGTGTTATCAACCTCGGCCAGAGATCCTTTCTCGACTCCCTGCGAGAAAGCAATCCCAGAGCCATACTATCCAGTTATCATCACAATCCAATTCTCATCACCATCCAGTTCTCATCACAAGTATCCAGTTCTAGTTGTATCGATTGGGATACAACTCCAAGTGTCCGTTACCGTAGGACAGGCTACCGATAGATGTTTTCTTCCCTGTAGGGGTGCACCAACTTACCCACCATGCTCGATTAACTCCGGTCGGACACACTTTCCTAGGTCATGCCCGGCCTCGGCCAAACAATACGTCGCAACCCGACCTAGGCTTAATAGAGAGGCCAGCACGCCGGACTAAACCTATGCCCCCAGGGGTCATGGGCCATCTCCCCGGGAACTCCTGCACGTTGCGTACACGGCCGGTGAGCAGACATAGCTACCTCCTTCAACAAGGTAGGTGCTTAGGCAGTCCAACCTGGCGCGCGCCGCTCAGTTGCTGACGTCTATTAAGCTTCGGCTGATGCATACGACGCAGAACGCCCATACTATGCCCACGTGATGGTTAGTGCTCTCAGGCCAGAGGCCCCTCGGATCAAATATCCAAATCATAGTGGATTAGGAACGCGCGGTAACAAGCAGAGACTAACGAAAGATGTGACCCCGTTGCCCCGTCTCGAGGACTTGCGGCAAGGGCTAGGAATGCCCGACCACGCCTCATAATTATCTTGCGGGCACCCTCCAGGTCAACCCGTCTCCACATCACTCACAATTAAGCTCGCGCGGGTACCCCTCAGGGCCGACCCGTCTTTAGTAACATGGTTCAGTGTAAAGTCATAGTAACCATAGTAATTGTGTGTCCAAACATCAAGGGGAAAACCCGAGGAATCACCCCCGGTGAATTCCACTCGATGTAATCATCAAGGAGAACGTAAGAGGAACCACCCCTAAGGTTCACACTTGAGGGGTTGCACGACAGAGTCGTATCAGAAGTGGTTAAGGCAGAATCACCCTCGATGACCACGACCGAATAGCTACACCACAGGGTTAACATCAGAAGTGCTGTAGAGGTCTCACCCTCAGCACTCGATAGTAACCCAGTAGTGTCGAGCAACTAAGGGGAAAGTGATGTGCGGTGTCGGGGCCTGGTCTTCGATCCCGTTAATTGGGTCTTCAATGATGAAGCAGGGACAAAAAGGACAAGGTGGGGGTCACTGATGGATTACTAACCAACCTATACTAAGCAGTTTAGGATAAGCAGGTAAGGTACAATAGCAGATACAAAAGCAGGCTATGCATCAGAATAGGAGCAAACAATAACAATAGCAAAATCTAATGCAAACATGAGAGAATGGAATGGGCGATATCGGGATGATCAAAGGGGGGGGCTTGCCTGGTTGCTCTGGCAAGGAGGGGTCATCGTCGACGTAGTCGATCACAGGGGCGGCATCGGTCTCGGGGTCTATTGGAGAGAAGAGGGGAAGAAACAGTAAATATAAGCACACAAATGCAACACTAATCATGACATGACGATAAGAAGAACTAGGGTTGACCTAACGTAGTACTACATGTTGCAGACGGAGGGGATAAACATCCAAGGATGAATTCCCGACGTTAGGTGGATTCCGGACAAAGGAAAAGAGGGGGAAAGTTCCAAGTTCAGCTTGCTAGGGGCATGTGACAGGTAAACGGATCGCGTATTCAGATTCTTCTCGTCGTTCTAAGCAACTTTCATGTAGAAAACATTTTCATTTGAGCTACGGTTTAATTTCTACGAATTTCCAAAGATTTAAACAGTTATTTGGAAATCCTGAAAATTGACTAAGTCTGAGAATTGCTTAGTTTTAAACATCAGTTAGCTGTTTTCCAAAGGCTATAACTATTATTCTGTTCATCCTACGGATTAGTGTCTTATATCAATATTGATCACTTTCCTATGCTCTACAAGACGGTAACAATTGCATCTCTGTTAGATCCCTGTAACCTGTTTATTTTCTGCTCTAAAGTAGCTACCATAATAATTCTATTTTCAGTCTTTTCTGTTAACAGAACATAGACTTTTGTTATTTTCATGGGATTTAATCTGTGCCTCAAATGGATTTTTTCCAATGGAATAAAATGGAGTTTGTCAAGTGTACTGTCTGTCCATATAATTTTTACTCATATTAAATTCCGTTTAGTGGCTGTTCAGGGGCTGTCCAGTGGGTTGAAGTGGCAGAGTCTAGCAAGCGCTACAGTAACCATCAGTTTACTATCATTGCCACTTTTATTGAAATAAAAGATGCAAAACATTATTATAAATAATAGAAATCAAATCCTAACAAAATAAAATGATGCTCCAAGCAAAAGACATATCATGTGACGAATGAAAACATAGCTCCAAGTGAGGTTACCGATAATATTGGAGATGAAAGAGGGGATGCTTTCCGGGGCATCCCCAAGTTTAGTTGCTTTGATATTCCTTTAATATTTCCTCGGGGGTGCCTTGGGCATCCCCAATCTTAGGTTCTTGTCACTCCTTATTCTCCTCATATCGATATCTCACCCAAAACATGAAAACTTAAATCACACAAAACTTAACGAAACTTTGTGAGATAGGTTAGTATGATAAAGAGCAAACCATTTGACTTTTGGTACTGTCAAAGACAAGATTCATAATTGTTATCACACAATGCCTACTGTATCATATCATTTCTACAATTTATATTGAGCAATAAAAGCGATAGAAACTAGAAAACAAGCAAACTATGCATTGAAAATAGAATCTGTCAAAAACCGAACAGTCTATAGTAATCTGTACTCCAACCATACTTCTGCTACTCCAAAAATTCTGAAAAATTCGGACAACCTGAGAAATTTTTCTATTAATCTTCTTCAAAAAAGAGTCAGAATTTTATCACTCTTCTGTTAAAAATGAGAATTGTTTTCCTGAGCGCAAAAGTTTCTGTTTTTCAGCAAGATCAAATCAACTATCACCCAACAAGATCCTAAAGGCTTTACTTGGCACTTTATTGAAACAAAAGCAATAAAACATGATTACTACAGTAGCATAATCATGTGAACACACAAAAACATTAAGTAAAAGTGTTGGGTTGTCTCCCAACAAGCGCTTTCCTTTTATGCCTTTTAAGCTAGGCATGATGATTTCAATGATGCTCGCATAAAAGATAAGAATTGAAACATAAAGAGAGCATCATGAAGCATATGACTAGCACATTTAGGTCTAACCCATTTCCTATGCATAGGGATCTTGTGAGCAAACAACTTATGGGAGCTAGTATCAACTAGCATAGGAAGGCAAAACAAGTGCAACTTCAAGACAATCAACACATAGAGAAGAAACTTGATATTATTGAGATATGTAAGAGCATAAGTTCCTTCCTCACAATAATTTTCAGAAACATCATGAATGGATTCAACAATATAACCATCACATACAACACTCTTTTCATGATGCACAAGCACAGAAGATTTATCACTCTTTATGGCATAGATGTCATCATAATAATCATCATAGATAGCAACTTCATTGTCATAATCAATTCAAAACCTCTTCCAAAATAGTGGATGTATCACTAAATAAAGTCATGACCTCTCCAAATCCACTTTCATCAATATTGTAATAATATTCAACACCCTCCAAAATAGTGGGATCACTACTACCTAGAGCTGACACTCTTCCAAACCCGCTTTCATCAATGTAATCATCATAAATAGGAGGCAGGCTATCATCATAATAAATTTTCTTATCGAAAGTAGAAGGAATAAAAGGATCATATTCATTAAGCAAAGCATCCTCAAGCTTAGGACAAGCATTATTTCCAGCAAATAAATCTTCAAACATATCATACTCATTAAACATAGCATCCCCAAGCTTGTGGTTTTGCATATCATCACAATCATTCTTATCAATAGCATGAATGGCACCAATAGTATAGCAAACATTATTATCATAATCTTCCAAGCAAGTGCTAAAAAGATTTTCAAGATCATAAGGGAAATTGTTGTCTTCCCAATCATAATCATCACAACAAGCAATAGGCATAACAAAATCATCATCAATATCATCATCCTCCATCAACATATTTGATTCACTTTCATGAGGCATGATGGTGATGGGAGCGACATTATTTGGGAGAGATACCTTTTTACCTCTTTTCTTTCTTCTTTTCTTCTTCTTCACCACACCATGTGTGAGTTTAATTAATTTTTTAAGCTTCTTGTTGAAGAGATTGATTGGATAGGAAGCTCCTCCTCGTTACCTGATTCATCATAATAAACACTAGGAGGGTATTGGGAAACATTTTCCTTTTCATTAGTACTCTCTTCATATTCTGTTTGTTTTTCTTAACTTTAGATATTTGGCAATATAAGGATTCTCAATGCAATTTACTGCACAAAGCATATAAATTTCCTCTAGATCAAAATCAAGAAATCTCTCAAGATTAAACTTTGGAATACCTTTAGTTATATGTTTCATTTCTTCATACCCCAAAAGAAGACTAAGCTCTTTATGATGCTCAAGGGAAATCAAGTTATCACAATTTTTGGACACGATTTGATCATGAAACAATTTGCATTAGAGACTTAAATGACCATGTTCATTGCAAAGTTCACAAGGATGGCGAAAAAAATTACATCTTTCAGCACAATCATCTAGCCTCTCTTGCAACTTTTTCATTTCTAAATATTTATGCTTATTACAAAATCTATCTTCCCTTTTTGGTGTGCAAATGCATTCCCAATTCACTCCGCAAAAATTGACATGCTTATAAGAAACATTTTTGTCATGAATTGTGCTATCATCATTAGCATTTTGGATATTCAGAGAATTTATACTAACAACATTGAAATCATGCTCATCATTCAAATATTTTGGGCCAAACATTTTATTGACTTCTTTTTCTAACAATTGAGCACAATTTTCCGAACCATCATTTTCAAGAAAGATATTATAAAGATGATCAATAATATTATGGAACCTCAATTCCATTTTTTAGTTTTCTTTTATAAACCAAACTAGTGATAAAACAAGAAACTAAAAGATTCAATTGCAAGATCTAAAGATATACCTTCAAGCACTCACATCCCCTGCAATGGCGCCAGAAAAGAGCTTGATGTCTACTGCGCAACTTTATTGTTGTAGACCCGTGTTGGGCCTCCAAGCGCAGAGTTTTGTAGGACAGTAGCAATTTTCCCTCAAGTGGATGACCTAAGGTTTATCAATCCGTGAGAGGTGTAGGATGAATATGGTCTCTCTCAAACGACCCTACAACCAAATACAAGAAATCTCTTGTGTCCCCAACACACCCAATACAATGGAAAATTGTATAGGTGCACTAGTTCAACGAAGAGATGGTGATAAAAGTGTAATACGGATGGTAGAAATAAATTTTTATAATCCGAATAAATAAAAACAGCAAGGTAGCAAATAGTAAACGGGCTCAAAAATGGTATTGCAATGCTTGAAAACAAGGCCTAGGGTCCGTACTTTCGCTAGTGCAATCTCTTAACAATGCTAACATAGTTGGATCATATATTTATCCCTCGAAGTGCAACAAAGAATCACTCCCGAGTTCCTATTAGCGGAGAACAAAAGATAGGAATTGTTTGTAGGGTAGAAACCACCTCAAAGCTATTCTTTCTGTTCGATCTATTCAAGAGTTCGTACTAAAATAACGCAAAGCTATTTTTCTGTTCGATCTATCCTAGAGTTTGTACTAGAATAACACCAAAGCAAATTCATATTCATAATGCTCAATCCACACAGAGAACTACAAGGAGACCCCAAAGTTTCTATCGGAGAAAAGATAATAAAAACATGCATCAACCCCTATGCAAAGATTACCCCAATATCACCACGGGAATCCGCAAGTTGAGTGCCAAAACATATATCAAGTGAATCAATAAGATACCCCAATGTCACCTCAGTATTCATACCGCAAGACATACATCATGTGTTCTCAAATCTGAAAATTCAATCTGACATGACAAAACTTCAAAGGGTAAAGATTCAATTCACCACAACAAGAGTATAGAGGGGAGAAACATCATATGATCCATCTATATTAACAAAGCCCATCATATAGATCACGAGAGAGAGAGAGAGAGAGAGATTAAACACATAGCTACTGGTACAAACCCTCAGCCCCGAGGGTGGACTACTCCCTCCTTGTCGTGGTGGCCGCCAGGATGATGAAGATGGCCACCGGAGATGATTCCCCCCTTCCGGCAGGGTGCCGGAACAAGTCTAGATTGGTTTTTGGTGGCTACGGAGCCCTGCGACGGCCGAACTTCTGATCTAGGTTAACCCCGAAGGGTTTTGGATTTTTTGGGAAATTATAGGGTAAAGAGGGGGTGTGGGAGGCCACCGAGGTGGACTCAACCCACCTGGGCGCGCCAGGGGGCCCTGGCGCACCCTGGTGGGTTGTGCCCCACTCGGGGCACCCCATAGGTGCTGCTTTGGCCCATCGGGAGTCTTCTGGCCCATAAAAATCCACAAAAACTTTCACGGTGTTTGGACTCCGTTTGGTATTGATTTTTTGCGATGTAAAAAAACAAAAAACAACAACTGGCACTGGGCACTGGGTCAATAGGTTAGTCCCAAAAAATCATATAAAGTTGCTATAAAATGATTGTAAAACATCCAACAATGATAAAATAACAGTATAAATACTTCATAAATTATAGATACGTTGGAGACGTAACAAGCTCCATGCAAAGCATTTATAGACATAGAAATTTGCAAAATACATATGGATCTGAATGTGGAAGACCCGTTGACTAAACCACTCTCACAAGCAAAACATGATCACACCTTAGTGCTCTTTTGAGTGTTAATCACATGATGATGTGAACTAGATTATTAACTCTAGTAAACTCTTCGAGTGTTAATCACATGGTGATATGAACTGTGAGTGTTAATCACATGACGATGTGAACTAGATTATTGACTCTAGTGCAAGTGGGAGACTAAAGGAAATATGCCCTAGAGGGTATAATAAAGTTGTTATTTTATATTTCCTTATTGGTAGTGACGCCCGAATATTTAAGCTACAGTAACCTTCCACTAATGTTGCCACGTCACCATGATTTCTGTTGATAACCTCGCGCTGCTTCCATCCTGTTTGAATTCAAAATTTAAAATCAAGTCGAACAGTAATAGTTTTCGAACGTTCAAACTAAAATGTTCATATTATTCTCTAAATTCTCCTGACCTTTGACAACTTGAATCCAACTTGTTTTGACTCACAAATAAATTCCTAAGAATTCAATAAGTCGTCCGAAGGCATTTAAATGGGCCTTTTCAATTAAGCAATCTTCTCAACCTTTGCAATTGCCTCAAAAACTTTTGTGTAGCCCTAGAATATTGCATAGCATTTTTGTGCATAGTTTGAGCTCCGACAAATAAAATCAATTACTATCTATACTAAATAGGAAACAGTAGCAGTTTTATTAAAACAGAAAAACCAAAAGGGAAAAGCTCCCTCCCCCTCTAGGCTTGGCACAAATGGCCGAGGCGGCCCACCAGGTTCGACTGGCCCACCCGGCGCCCTGGTAAAACGCCACCTCCCCGAACCCTAACCCCCACTCGATCCCCACTTTCCCCACTCCCATCGTTCCCCACTCCCCACTCCTCCTCCCTCTCCCCGCACCGTTTATGGATCGAGGGGTGATTCACCCGATCCCGCCAATCACCGACCATGCCGCCCGGAGACGCCCCCTTCCTTGCCGTCGTTGCCTCGTCCTCCTCCCCGAAACCCCACTCGCCTGGTCATGGATCAGGGAAGGGGCTCGATCCCGCGCCACCCCGCCATCATCGCCTCGCCTCCTCACCTCTCCCACGTCGGCTTCGTCGCACGTCACCGGCCTGAGGCCTCTACCTCGCCGTCGCCGACTAACGTCGTCGTCGCCTACCGCATCCTCATCCCCCCCCTGATGGAACTTCCCCGTGCCTCGCCGACGAAACCCTGCACCGGGGTATGACCCCATCTCCCCCTACCCCTTCCCCTATGCCGCCCCGTACTGCTGCTCGATGCGCTCCCGGCCTCGCCCGCTCACGTCCGTGCTCCAGTTCCGCCCCGCACTGCCCCGTTGCGGCCCTGCCACCTCGCTCGCCCGTGCCCAGTGCCACACCTCCGCGCCGCGCCTCCCGCATCTGCCGCGCTCACCGGCGGCCGCCCCTTGGCCCGCTGCCGAGCACCGCCACTCGCCCCTGCTGCTGCTCCTCGCCAGCCAGCCCGCGCCCCGGCATGCCCACACGGCCGTGCCACGTTTGAACGGGCGCCCAGGCGCCATCGCCCGTAGCCCCGCAACGCCCCTGCGCCTGTTAACCCGCGTGGCCTCCTGGGCCACTAACCAGTGGAGCCCGCCCCTTTTTAAAAAAAAAAGAGAACAAAAAGAAATATGTATAAAATAATAATAACTTAATTAATTAATTATTTAATCCTGTTAATTAACCCTAATTAATTATGTTTAATTAATCTAATTGCATATTAGTCTAATTAACCCTGTTTAGTTTCATGTGTCTATGACAAACGGCCCCACTGCCCTGTTTGACCAGTCAATGGTCAACGTTGACTGATGACATCATGCTGATGCAATAACCCCATTTTAGAATTAATAATATTTCAGAAAATGATTTAAAACTTTAAATATTAATATAAAATAATCCGTAACTCGGATGGAAAAACTTTGTACATGAAAGTTGCTCAGAACGATGAGACGAATCCGGATACGCAGCCCGTTCATCTGCCACGCATCCCTAGCATAGCGAACATGCAACTTTCCCCCTCCGGTTCATCTGTCCGAAAACGCGAAACACCGGGGATAATTTCCCGGATGTTTCACCCCTTCACCGGTACCACCTCGTACCACGTTAGGGCACACCTAGCATCATGCTTTGTCATGTCATGCATCGTCATGCATTTTGTTTGCATTATATTTATTGTTTCTTCCCTCTCTTCTCTCGCTAGACACCGAGACCGACGCCGCTGCTACCCAGTATGACCACGGAGTTGACGACCCCTCTCTCTTGCCAGAGCAACCAGGCAAGCAAACCCCCCTTGAGCATTCCGATATCGCCCATTTCTTTCCTCTCATGCTTGCATTAGAACTGCTACTGCTTTCTGTATGATCCTACTCTGATGCATAGCATGTTATTGTTACCTGCTTTCATACCTTACCTGCTTATCCTAAACTACTTAGTATAGGTTGGTTAGTGATCCATCAGTGACCCCCACCTTATCCCAGTTGCCTCGCTTTATGTTCGATGACTCGATCAACGTGATCGACGTCTAGGCCCCGACACCGCACATCACCCCCTAGTTGTACGACACTACAGAGTTACTATTGAGTGCCGAGGGTGAACCTCATACATCACTCCTGATGAGACCTCTATAGAGTTGCTATACGGTCGAGGTCATCGAGGGTGATTTCCTCCTTAACCACTTCCGTTACCGCTCTGTCGTGCAACCCCTCAAGTGTGAACCTCGAGGGTGGATCCTCTTACGTTCACCTTGATGATAACATCGAGTGGGATTCACCGGGGGTGGTTCCTCGGGTTTTCCCCTTGGAGTTAGACACACAGTTACTATGGTTACTATGAATTTACACTGAGCCATGTTACTAAAGATGGGTCGACCCTGCGGGTACCCGCGCAAGCTTAATTGCGAGTGATGTGGAGTCGGGTTGACCTGGAAGGTGCCCGCGAGATACCTACGAGGCGTGGCCGGGCATTCTTAGCCCTTGTCACAAGTACTCGAGACGGTGCGACGGGGTCACATCGATCGTGAGTCTCTGCTCGTTACCGCGCGCTCCTACTCCACTATGATTTAGATATTTGATCTGAGGGGCCTCTGGCCTGATAGCACTAACCATCACGTGGACATAGTATGGGCGTTTTGCGTCGTATACATCAGCCGAAGCTTAATAGACTTCAGCGACTGAGCGGCGCGCGCCGGGTTGGACTGGAAAGCACCTACCTTGTTAAAGGAGGTAGCTAGGTCTGCTCACCGGCCACGTACGCAACGTGCAGGAGTTCTCGGGGAGATGGCCCATGACCCCTGGGGGCATAGGTTTAGTACGGCATGCTGGCCTCTCTATTAAGCCTAGGTTAGGTTGCGGCGTATTGTTTGGACGAGGCCGGGCATGACCCAGGAAAGTGTGTCCGGCCGGAGTTAATCGAGCGTGGTGGGTAAGTTGGTGCACCCCTGCAGGGAAGAAAACATCTATCGATAGCCTGCACTACGATAACGGACACTTGGAGTTGTATCCCGATCAATACAACTAGAACTGGATACTTGTGATGAGAACTGGATGCTGATGAGAATTGGATTGTGGTGATAACTGGATAGTATGGCTCTGGGATTGCTTTCTCGCAGGGAGTCGAGAAAGGATCTCTAGCCAAGGTTGATAACACTACTACTACGTTACTTTATGCTACTCTACTCCCTCCCGTTGCTGCAAGATGGTGGTTTCCAGAAGATGCTAGTCTTCGATAGGCTAGGCTTTCCCCTTCCCTTCTGGCATTCTGCAGTTTAGTCCACAGATACAACCCATTCCTTTGATACAGATGCATACTTAGTTTAGATCTGATGTAAGTCTTACGAGTACTTTGGATGAGTACTCACGGTTGCTTTGCTACTTCTTTTTCCCCCATACCTGATTGTTGCGACCAGATGACGGATCCCAGGAGCCAGACGACGCCACTGATGACTACTACTACCCGGAGGATGCCTACTACTACGTGACGACCGCTGACGACTTGGAGTAGTTAGGAGGCTCCCAGGCAGGAGGCCTTGCCTTTTCGATCGTTGCTGCTTTTGTGCTAGCCTTCTTAAGGCAATCTTGTTTATCTCATGTCTATTCTCAGATATTGTTGCTTCCGCTGACTCTTGTGTTTTTGAGCTTATGTATTCGAGCCTTCGAGGCCCCTGGCTTGTAATATAAAGCTTGTATTATTTTAATTTGTGTCTAGAGTTGTGTTGTGATATCCTCCCGTGAGTCCTTGATCTTGATCATACACATTTGCGTGTATGATTAGTGTACGATTGAATCGAGGGCGTCACAAGTTGGTATCAGAGCCGACTGCCTGTAGGAATCCCCCTTTCCAACTCCTTGGCCGAAGTTGAGTCTAGAAACCGAATACTATTTTACTAACTTGGCTGTGTGGCTTACGGGCCCACGTCGCCATTGGGTGGTATTAGGATCTTTTATTCCTCGTCTATACTCTGGGACTCTGATCTCTCTTCCTTTCGGGTTAAACAATTTTGCTAACTCTAACATTAGGATCTCGTAACTACTTCCTCCCGAAGAGCCCCTTATTTCGGATGATCGTCTGCTGCATCAGAAGATTCCGAAGATACTCTATGATATTCTCCTGAGAATTTGTGCGTGTTGCCTTTGCAATTCCCTACCACCGAAATATCCTTATGGATAACTACACACACTGGCCAATCTTACATTCTATCCCATTGATCTTGTTATTACAAGATGCCCTGAACTGCTCTCCTTTGTTCCGAGAATCCTTTGAGCTTACTGCCTTACAATTCCTTGTCACCTGAATACCCCTACGGATAACTTTGTGCACCTACCGAGTATCCGCTCACCCTCAGTTGATTCATGTACTTCACAAAAGTCTTCGTATTACCATTTGTTTTTGTGAAAATCCTCAACAGCCTATTGTTCTTGAATTTCTTGCTTGCTTGCATTATGGTTAATACCATAAGTCTAGTAATGTTATTGGCATCCATTGTCATTATAATTTTGAGTCCATTGATTCAATGTGTTGCGATTGCTTGCAATCCTCAGAAGAATCTTAGAATTCTTTCCACCAGCTCAGACGCCCTTTTAAACATGAGCTGGGTCTCGACCAATCAAATTGCCATCGATTGTAAACCTAAGGCTATTCTACCTATCCATCCCTAATCAAAGCATTGCTTCTGATCCCTTGTCTTGGAATTCATAATTCCTTTGCAATTGAACTTTGAGTTAGTCAGTTGTTTCTATAATCTGATCTCCTTGCATTCTTTCTTCCTCTGGTTGGATATTGAGGCTCAGATCAGATCCCTTGTGGACCACCAGCCCCCCTTTTCGGATTTTATCCGACAACGTCCTTCATATTCAATAAGCTTGTAAGCCTTTCCTTGGATACATAATGTTTTTGGTAAATTGTATCCTCCGCTTTCTCAAGCATGCTCTACTACCGAGCTTGTGTTATTTATTCTCGAAATTTATGATATATGTTCCTAAGATGCCCCGATGGGTTGAACCTATGCCTTCCCTAATCTGTGTGAACTCAAAAGTTATGCGGATTATACTCTACTGGCTTTTCATCAGATATAATTTCAATACTACAACTTCATCAAGAGCGAGAAGTAAAATGAAAGGTTATGCATTATAGAAGTGGGAGTCGACCCTGAACCTTTGTGTTCATGCCCACGGACACGGTGTGAAACTTATCATGAAAGCTTCTTGCAAGGATATTTAATCATTTGAATAATTCTTATGGTATCGTAAATTGGATCCCTTGCAGTTATGGTCCCGGCCATATTTCCTCCTTGATCCCATTGGGTAAGTTAAAATTACTTATCCTCTGCAAATCATTTCCCCCGTCCAACCTCTACTCTGATTTACTTTCTGGCATTACACCTAGTACATGATACTGGGAAGCTTTATACCCCATCACATCATTCCTAGCCTGATCGGCTATATTTTTATCGTGTCAACTTTTAACTATGTCACCTGGTCCTCCTTCCCGGAGCATAATTTTCGACGATGAGATAAGCTTACATCCATTTTCCTCATCATATCATTTCACCTTGAACAGCAAGCTTGATTTCGAGTTTGTGACGTACCCATGGTTCTAATAACCTTTTGCTTCATCATTCCTTTGACTTGGTGTCATCGCTGATTGATTACATCTTCATGAAATCTCTCAACAAATGTGTCGTGATCATCATCAGACTTATGAGCTCTTCCAGGATATCAATCGAGTTCATGATGAGAAATGCAATCCTTCCCCTTGATGATTTCTGTTATCATCAACAACATTCTTTCCTTCCCCAACATAAACTTATTCATATAATTTTGGAATTACATCATTTTTGGCATGTCGATGGATTGTGGCTGAGCCTGTCGGCCACACCCTCATCTTTTCCCTGCTAAAATTGTATGAATTATTTTCTAAGTTGTTTCCAATGGATCCTTGGTGTATCCAAAGTCTGACCTTTGCTTGAAACCATGTCAATGCTATCCCGAAGCATGTCTGTGGTACTCCAAACATTAACAAGAACATTGGAAGCGCAATGCTAAACCTTTCTTGATCTATTATCCAAACACCGTTGTATGGGTAATATCATGATTATTCCCTTGCCCCCTTTATCTAAATGCTTTTGAACTTGTTATCATGTCATGTATATCCTACTCCGCTTCCCCTTGGGAAGGATTTGCTCCCAATTCTTGTGTGTAAACACATTTTCCTTTCCATTGGTCTGATTAATCTGATAAATTCTTTTTCCTTTCCATTGGGTTGTTTAACCTTCCTGTGATCTATATGATATAAGCAGAAATAATTCCCTGCTTATAAAATACCCCGATGTACAACCTTGTAGTAAGACCCTGTTACTATTGTTGATGACATTCCTGTAACCACCGATGGATGAGAACTTTGCCTATTGGTCCGCCTCGTTCAACGAGCAGGAAAATAGTTCTCTTCGTCCCTCGCCTTGGTACCAACGTTGTTATCAACATAACTAACAGTCTATCATCTGACATGTCTTGCTATCGGCCCTCTTTCTACTTCTTAACCCACATAGTGGGCCCATAACCCACAGTTCCACAGGATCGAAACCTGACTCTCCTGGTCCCCCCCTTTTTTTGTCTCCAAAGTTATTCCTCATGCTTGGCTTCATATGTAAATCACGAGCCACCTTCATGGAGATGATCTAATCTAGTATCAAACGCAACACTTATTTTTCGTTGTTGTGAACCCCTCTCACTCACTGTTTCAGGCAACGAACAATTGCCTACCCGCTTGAAACTTCTTATTGCATCTTTACTTTCTTGAATTTCAACTTGAGAGATGCCTATACGCCACGTTCACTGAGATAGCCCTCTGGTACCTATCTTTTGTTAAGCTCCGTCCTCACCGAGTCTTTCCCCCCTTACTCCACCCCTTAAATCTCGAGACGAGATTTCTTGTAGTGGAGGAGAATTGTGAAGCCCGGATATTTAAGCTACAGTAACCTTCCACTAATGTTGCCACGTCACCACGATTTCTGTTGATAACCTCGCGTTGCTTCCATCCTGTTTGAATTCAAAATTTAAAATCAAGTCGAACGGTAATAGTTTTCGAACGTTCAAACTAAAATGTTCATATTATTCTCTAAATTCTCTTGACCTTTGACAAGTTGAATCCAACTTGTTTTGACTCACAAATAAATTCCTAAGAATTCAATAAGTCGTCCAAAGGCATTTAAATGGGCCTTTTCAATTAAGCAATCTTCTCAACCTTTGCAATTGCCTCAAAAACTTTTGTGCAGCCCTAGAATATTGCATAGCATTTTTGTGCATAGTTTGAGCTCCGACAAAAAAAATCAATCACTATCTATACTAAATAGGAAACAGTAGCAGTTTTATAAAAATAGAAAAACCAAAAGGGAAAAGCTCCCTCCCCCTCTAGGCTTGGCCCAAATGGCCGAGGCGGCCCACCCGGCGCCCTGGTATAACGCCACCTCCCCGAACCCTAACCCCCACTCGATCCCCACTTTCCCCACTCCCATCGTTCCCCACTCCCCACTCCTCCTCCCTCTCCCCACACCGTTTCTAGATCGAGGGGTGATTCCCCCGATCCCGCCAATCACCGACCATGCCGCCTGGAGACGCCCCCCTTCCTCGCCGTCATTGCCTCGTCCTCCTCCCCGGAACCCCACTTGCCTGGTCATGGATCAGGGAAGGGCTCGATCCCGCGCTGCCCCGCCATCATCGCCTCGCCTCATCACCTCTCCCACGTCGGCTCCGTCGTGCGTCACCGGCCTGAGGCCTCTACCTTGCCGTCGCGGACCAACGTTGTCGTCGCCTACCGCGTCCTCATCCCCTCCCTGACGGAACTTCCCCGCGCCTCGCCGACGAAACCCTGCACCGGGGCATGACCCCATCTCCCCCTACCCCTTCCCCTACGCCGCCCCGTACTGCTGCTCGACGCGCTCCCGGCCTCGCCCGCTCGCGTCCGTGCTCTGGTGCCGCCCCGCACTGCCCCGCTGCGGCCCTGCCACCTCGCTCGCCCATGCCTAGTGCCACACCGCCGCGCCGCGCCTCCCGCATCTGCCGCGCTCACCGGCGGCCGCCCCTTGGCCCGCTGCAGAGCACCGCCACTCGCCCCTGCTGCTGCTCCTCGCCGGCCAGCCCGCGCCCCGGCGCGCCCACACGGCCGTGCCGTGTTCGAACGGGCGCCCAGGCGCCATCGCCCGCAGCCCCGCAATGCCCCTGCGCCCGTTAACCCGCGTGGCCTCCTGGGCCACTTACAAGTGGAGCCCGCCCCTTTTAAAAAAAAGAGAACAAAAAGAAATATGTATAAAACAATAATTTAATTAATTAATTAATTAATCCTGTTAATTAACCCTAATTAATTATGTTTAATTAATCTAATTGCATATTAGTCTAATTAACCCTGTTTAGTTTCAATGTGTCTATGACAGATGGCCCCACTGCCCTGTTTGACCAGTCAATGGTCAACGTTGACTGATGGCGTCATGCTGATGCAATAACCCCATTTTAGAATTAATAATATTTCAGAAAATGATTTAAAACTTTAAAGATTAATATAAAATAATCCGTAACTCAGATGGAAAAAAATTGTACATGAAAGTTGCTCAGAACGATGAGACGAATCCGGATACGCAACCCGTTCATCCGCCACGCATCCCTAGCATAGCGAACATGCAACTTTCCCCCTCTGGTTCGTCTGTCCGAAAATGCGAAACACCGGGGATAATTTCCCGGATGTTTCCCCCCTTCACCGGTACCACACCGTATCATGTTAGGGCACACCTAGCATCACGCTTTATCATGTCATGCATCGTCATGCATTTTGTTTGCATTATATTTATTGTTTCTTCCCCCTCTTCTCTCGCTAGACACCCAGACCGACGCCGCTGCTACCCAGTACGACTACGGAGTTGACGACCCCTCTCTCTTGCCAGAGCAACCAGGCAAGCAAACCCCCCTTGAGCATTCCGATATCGCCCATTTCTTTCCTCTCATGCTTGCATTAGAACTGCTACTGCTTTCTGTATGATCCTACTCTGATGCATAGCCTGTTGTTGTTACCTGCTTTCATACCTTACCTGCTTATCCTAAACTACTTAGTATAGGTTGGTTAGTGATCCATCAGTGACCCCCACCTTGTCCCAGTTGCCTCGCTTTATGTTCGATGACTCGATCAACGTGATCGACGTCCAGGCCCCGACACCGCACATCACCCCCCCTAGTTGTACGACACTACAGAGTTACTATCAAGTGCCGAGGGTGAACCTCATACATCACTCCTGATGAGATCTCTGTAGTGTAGCTATACGGTCGAGGTCATCGACGGTGATTTCCTCCTTAACCACTTCCGTTACCGCTCTGTCGTGCAACCCCTCAAGTGTGAACCTCGAGGGTGGATCCTCTTACGTTCACCTTGATGATAACATCGAGTGGGATTCACCGGGGGTGCTTCCTCGGGTTTTCCCCTTGGTGTTAGACACACGGTTACTATGGTTACTATGACTTTACACTGAGCCATGTTACTAAAGACGGGTCGACCCTGAGGGGTACCCGCGCGAGCTTAATTGCGGGTGATGTGGAGTCAGGTTGACCTGGAAGGTGCCCGCGAGATACCTACGAGGTGTGGCCGGGCATTCTTAGCCCTTGTCGCAAGTACTCGAGACGGGGCGACGGGGTGACATCGATCGTGAGTCTCTGCTCGTTACCGCGCATTCCTAATCAACTATGATTTGGATATTTGATCCGAGGGGCCTCTGGCCTGATAGCACTAACCATGACGTGGGCATAGTATGGGCGTTTTGCGTCGTATACATCAGCTGAAGCTTAATAGACGTCAGCGACTGAGCGGCGCGCGCCGGGTTGGACTGGAAAGCACCTACCTTGTTGAAGGAGGTAGCTAGGTCTGCTCACCGGCCGCGTACGCAACGTGCAGGAGTTCCCGGGGAGATGGCCCATGACCCCTGGGGGCATAGGTTTAGTCCGGCGTGCTGGCCTCTCTATTAAGCCTAGGTCGGGTTGCGGCGTATTGTTTGGACGAGGCCGGGCATGACCCAGGAAAGTGTGTCCGGCCGGAGTTAATCGAGCATGGTGGGTAAGTTGGTGCACCCTTGCAGGGAAGAAAACATCTATCGATAGCTTGTCCTACGGTAACGGATACTTGGAGTTGTATCTCGATTGATACAACTATAACTGGATACTTGTGATGAGTGGATGCTGATGAGAATTGGATTGTAATGATAAATGGATAGTATGGCTCTGGTATTGCTTTCTCGCAGGGAGTCGAGAAAGGATCTCTGGCCGAGGTTGATAACACTACTACTACTTTACTTTATGCTACTCTACTCCCTCCTGTTGCTGCAAGTTGGTGGTTTCCAGAAGATGCTAGTCTTCGATAGGCTAGGCTTTCCCCTTCCCTTCTGGCATTCTGCAGTTTAGTCCACAGATACAACCCATTCCTTTGATACAGATGCATACTTAGTTTAGATCTGATGTAAGTCTTGCGAGTACTTTGGATGAGTACTCACGGTTGCTTTGCTACTTCTTTTTCCCCCATACCCGGTTGTTGCGACCAGATGACGGATCCCAGGAGCCAGACGACGCCACTGATGACTACTACTACCCGGAGGATGCCTACTACTACGTGACGACCGCTGACGGCTTGGAGTAGTTAGGAGGCTCCCAGGTAGGAGGCCTTGCCTTTTCAATCATTGCTGCTTTTGTGCTAGCCTTCTTAAGGCAATCTTGTTTAACTCATGTCTATTCTCAGATATTTTTGCTTCCGCTGACTCTTGTGTTTTCGAGCTTATGTATTCGAGCCTTCGAGGCCCCTGGCTTGTAATATAAAGCTTGTATTATTTTAATTTGTGTCTAGAGTTGTGTTGCGATATCCTCCCGTGAATCCTTGATCTTGATCGTACACATTTGCGTGTATGATTAGTGTACGATTGAATCGAGGCCGTCACATTGGTGATAAAGGTGTATTATTCATGCTAGAATTGTATTGATCAGAAACTTAAATACATGTGTGAATGCATAAACAAATATCGTGTCCCTAGTATGCCTCTACTATACTAGCTCGTTGATCAAAGATGGTTAAGGTTTCCTAACCATGGACATGAGTTGTCATTTGATAACAGGATCACATCATTAGGAGAATGATGTGATGGACAAGACCCATCCGTTAGCTTAGCATAATGATCGTTCAGTTTTATTGCTATTGCTTTCTTCATGTCAAATACATATTCCTTCGACTATAAGATTATGCAACTCCGGAATACCAGAGGAATGCCTTATGTGCTATCAAATGTCACAACGTAAATGGGTGATTATAAAGATGCTCTACAAGTATCTCCGAAGGTGTTTGTTGAGTTGCCCTCTCGGTAATACACATCATAAGCTTGCAAGAAAACTACTAAGGAGTTGGTGACGAGGTGATGTATTACGGAATGTGTAAATATACTTGCCGGTAATGAGATTGAACTAGGTATAGAGATACCGACGATCGAATCTCGGGGAAGTAACATACCGATAGACAAAGGGAATTACGTATGTTGTCATAACGGTTCGACCGATAAAGATCTTCGTAGAATCTGTAGGAGCCAATGTGGGCATCCAGGTTCCTCTATTGGTTATTGACCTAAGAGGTGTCTCAGTCATGTCTACATAGTTCTCGAACCCGTAGGGTCCGCATGCTTAACGTTTGTTGACGATATAGTATTATATGAGTTATGTGATTTGGTTACCGAATGTTGTTTGGAGTCCCGGATGAGATCACGGACATGACGAGGAGTCTCGAAATAGTCTATAGGTAAAGATTGATATATAGGACGAAGGTATTCGGACACCGGGAGTGTTCCAGGGGGTACCGGGTACATATCAGATCACGAGAAGGCGTTCCGGGCACCCCCGGCAAAAGATATGGGCCTTATGGGCCAAGAGGGGAAACGCACCAGCCACAAGGGGCTGGTGCGCCACCCATATGGGCCGGACAAGGTGGAGAAGGAAAGGGGACGGAGGAAAGGAAAGAAAGGAAATAGGATCCCCCTTCCTTTCCCCCTCCCCCTCTTTCCTTCCCCCTCCCCCTCTTTCCTTCCCCCTCCCCCTCTTTCCTTCCCCCTCCCCCTCTTTCCTTCCCCCTCCCCCTCTTTCCTTCCCCTCCGATAGATATGGCAGGGGGCGCGCGACTAGGGAGGAGCCCAAGTAGGATTCGGTCCTACTTGGGGCGCCTCTTGGCCTCTCCTCTCCCCCTCCCACCTATATACATGGGGGGAGCCTAGCACACCCCAGACAATTGTTTAGCCGTGTGCGGCGCCCCCCTCCACCGTTTACACCCCCGGTCATATTTACGTAGTGCTTAGGCAAAGCCCTGTGAGGATCACTTCACCATCACCGTCACCACGCCATCGTGCTGACGGAACTCATCTACTACCTCGACGTCTTGCTGGATCAAGAAGGCGAGGTACGTCACCAAGCTGAATGTGTGTAGAACGCAGAGGTGCCGTGCGTCCGGTACTTGATCGGTTGAAGTGTGAAGAAGTTCGACTACATCAACCACGTTGAGAACGCTTCCGCTTATAGTCTATGAGGGTACGTAGAAACACTCCCCCCCCGTCATTTCTATGCATCTCCATGGATAGATCATTGCGTGTGCATAGAATTTTTTTTGTTTTCCATGCAACGTTTCCCAATAGTGCGGAGTAATAGTAGCCAAAAATCTTCGTGTCTTCACTCCAATCCCATCCCCTTACTTTATTGCAATTAGCGTGCTTTACTCTTTCCGCTGCATATACACTTGTCATGCTTGCTTTAAATGTATTTTGAATGCTTAAACTGTTGCCAAGACTGTACCTTAACTTGAAGAACCTAAAACTACAACTTTTACTTATTGAGGGTCTAATCACCCCCCTCTAGACCCCTCTTCTCGATCCTTTCATGGGCCTCCCCCCTAGATGGGAGGAGAGTTTCCCCTCTAGTCCATGGTCTCCATGGCTCTTGGAGGGCAGGAGCCCCTCCAAGATTGGATCTCTCTCTCTGTTCTCTTTTGTTTCGCGTTCTAGTTTCTGGCCCTTCACCGTTTCTTAAATACCTGAAGATCCGTAACTCCGATCGGGCTGAAATTTTAACATGTTTTTTTCTTGATTTTATCTTTCTTGCCACGAAAGGAGGGGGTCAATCGACTTACGAGTTGGCCACAAGCCACCACGACACGACCACCCCCTGGCCGAACCCTGGTGCCTCGTGGCCACCTCGGGCACCGTCTTGCGTTGATTATTCTTCCCAAAAATCACATATATTCCAAAATAAATCTCAGTAAATTTTTATTGTGTTTGGACTTCATTTGATATGGATATTCTACGAAAGAAAAAACATGCAACAAACAAGAACTAGCATTGGGCACTGGACCAATATGTTAGTCCGAAAAATAATATAAAATGTTGCTAAAAGTATATGAAAGTTGTAGAATATTGGTCTGAAGCAATCAAAAATTATAGATACGACGGAAACGTATTAGATGCACACCCACTTAGTTTTCTTTTTGAGCTTTCATACACTTATAGCTCTTAGTGCATCAGTTGCATGACAATCCCTACTCCTTGCATTGACATCAATTGATGGGCATCTTCATAGCCCGTTGATTAGCCTCATCAATGTGAGACTTTCTTCTCTTTTGTCTTCTCCATATCAATCTCTACCGTCGTATTCTATTCCACCGATAGTGTTATATCCATGGCTTGCGTTGCGTGAGGTTTGAAAAAACTAAAGCGCGTTAAAAATTATGAACCAATTGCTTGGCTAACACCAGGGGTAGTGCATGATTTATATTTTGTACTAAGAAGATGGAGTATGATAAGGCTATATGATTTTGTAGGGATAACGTTCATTAGCATTGATATTTTGAAAGGCATGATTCTTTGTTGGTATGCGTGAGTATTGATGTTTTTATGTCAAATGGTAGAATATTGCTTTGAACCATTCAGAGCTAAATGTTCATGCCACAATAGAAAGATTACATGATGAACATGTTAGGTAGCATTCCACATAAAAAAATATGTTTTTATCATTTACCTACTCTAGGACGATCATGAATTAAGCTTGGGGATGCTTGATACATCTCCAACATATCTAGTTTTTATTGTTCCATGCTATTATAGTATCAATCTTGGATGTTTTATATGCAATTATATATCATTTTTTGGGACTAACCAGTTAACTTAGTGTTAGTTGTTGTTTTTTACCTGTTTTTGGTTTTCCAGGAAATCAGTACCAAATGAAGTCCAAATGCCATGAAACTTTTTGATGATTTTTTCTGTACATAAGAGACCCTAGAAGCTTCACGAGGAGGCCAGAAGAGGAAGGAGTGGGACATGAGCCACATGGGCGCGCCCAGGGGTTAGGCGTGCCCATATGCCTCATGGGCCCCTCATTCCTCTGTTTGACCTAATTCCAACTCTATAAATTCTCTAAAATTGGGAAACCAATAGAGAGCCACCCAAAATACTATTTTCACCACCGCAATGCTTCTATTATCGCGAGATTCCATTTGAGGCCTTTTTCGACACTCTACCGGGGGAATGAATCTCAGAGGGCCTCTACATCAACCTTGACACCCTTCCGATGATGTGTGAGTAGTTTACCATAGACCTACAAGTCCATAACTAGTAGCTAGATGGCTTCTTCTCTCTCTTTGATCTTTCTCTCCTCGATGTTCTTGGAGATCTATTTGATGTAATCCTTTTTTGCGGTGTGTTTGTTGGGATTTGATGAATTGTGGGTTTATGATTAGATTATCTATGAATATTATTTGAGTCTTCTCTGAACTATTTTATTCATGATTATTATAGCTTTGTATTTCTCTCTGATCTATCCATTGGTTTGGACAACTAGATTGATTTATCTTGCAATAGGAGAGGTGCTTTGTGATGGGTTCGATATTGCGGTGCTCTATCCCAATGACATAAGGGGACATGACACGTATTTGTATCATTGACATTAAGGATAAAACAATGGGGTTTATTCATATTGATTGGATTTAGTTTGTTTACATCATGTCATCGTGCTTAAGGAGTTAGTCCATTCTTTATGAACTTAATACTCTAGATGCATGCTAGATAGCGGTCGATGTGTGGAGTAATAGTAGTAGATGCAGGCAGGAGTCGGTCTACTTGTCTCGGACGTGATGCCTATATACATGATCATTGCCTTGGATATCGTCATAATTATTCGCTTTTCTATCAATTTACCAATAGTAATTTGTTTACCCACCATATGCTTTTTGTTCGAGAGAGAAGCCTCTAGTGAAAACTATGGCCCCCGGGTCTATCCTTATCATATATTAAAAGCCAAAAATACCTTGCTGCAATTTATTTACTTTACTTTTATTTTGTGTTTTTGTTTATCTACCTATCACTATGAGATTTGACCCTTGCAATTAACCACCAAGGGATTGACAACCCCTTGTTTGCGTTGGGTACAAGTATTTGTTATTTTTTGTGTAGGTGTTGTTCACAAGGTGTCGCATGGTTCTGCTACTAGATTGATAACCTTGGTTCTTAACTAAGGGAAATACTTATCTCTACTGTACTGCATCAACATCTCCTCTTCGGGGAAATCCCTACGTAGCTCACAAGTAGCAGATCCTAGGGGGCAGGTTGGTAGGAGTTAACCATCGCATGTCCCCGACATTCACGCAAAGGAAGACACTCAATAATAAATCGTGCCCCAACTTCTTAGCATAGCGAGAGACTATGCATGCATGCTTCGAGAATCACAAACCTTAACACAAATATTCTTACTAAACCACAATCATTCACAAGTACCTCCCACATATTACCGTCTTTATATCGCAAAAGTATTGCAAGGAATCAAACTTATCATATTCAGTGATCTATATGATTTTTTTTATTATACGCCTCTTGAATACCTATCATATTAGGACCAATTTCATAACTTGTGCGTATTGCCGTTACTATTATTACTCTCAAAATGATATAAGCAAAGCATGAGAGTGCAACAATTTCTTTAAAATATAACCACCGCCGTGCTTTAAAATGTTGGGGAATGCAGTAATTTCAAAAATATTCCTACGCACATGCAAGATCCATCTAGGTGATGCATAGCAACGAGAGGGGAGAGTGTTGTCCACGTACCCTCGTAGACCGTAAGTGGAAGAGTTATGACAACGTGGTTGATCTAGTCGTACGTCTTCACGATCTGACCGATCCTAGCACCGAGGGTACGACACCTCTGCGATCTGCACACGTTCAAATCGGTGACGTCCCATGAACTCTAGATCCAGTTGAGGTCGAGGGAGAGTTTCGTCAGCACTACGGCGTGATGACAGTGATGATGAAGTTACCGACGCAGGGCTTCGCCTATGCTCTACAACGATATGACCGAGGTGGAAATCCGCGGAGGGGGCACCGCACATGGCTAAAAAATCAACTTGTGTGTCTATGGGGTGCCCCCTCCCCCGTATATAAAGGAGTGGAGGAGGGGAGGGCCGGCCCTCTCATGGCACGCCCAAGGGGGGAGTCCTACTCCCGGTGGGAGTAGGATTCCCCCTTCCCTAGTTGGAGTAGGATAGGAAAGAAGGGGGGAGAGAGGGAAGGAAAGGGGGGCGCCCCCCCACCCAATTGGGATTGGGCTTTGGGGCGCGCCCTCCACCTTGGCCGCCTCCTCCTCTCTCCCACTAAGGCCTAATAAGGCCCATTGACTCACCGGGGGGTTCCGGTAACCCCCCCGGTACTCCGGTAAATGCGCAAACTCATCTGGAACCATTCTGATGTCCAAACATAGCCTTCCAATATATCGATCTTTATGTCTCTACCATTTCGAGACTCCTCGTCATGTCCATGACCACATCCGGGAACTCCGAACTACCTTCGGTACATCAAAACACATAAACTCATAATACCGCTCGTCATCGAACGTTAAGCGTGCGAACCCTATGGGTTCGAGAACTATGTAGACATGACCGAGACTCATCTATGGTCAATAACCAATAGTGAAACCTGGATGCTCATATTGGTTTCTACATATTTTACGAAGATCTTTATCGGTCAAACCGCATAACAACATACGTTGTTCCCTTTGTCATTGGTATGTTACTTGTCCGAGATTCGATCATCGGTATCTCAATACCTAGTTCAATCTCGTTATCGCAAGTCTCTTTACTCATTCCGTAATGCAACATCCCGTAACTAACTCATTAGTCACATTGCTTGCAAGGCTTATAGTGATGTGCTTTACCGAGAGGGCCCAGAGATACCTCTCCGATACACAGAGTGACAAATCCTAATATCGATCTATGCCAACTCAACAAACACCATCGGAGACACCTGTAGATCATATTTATAGTCACCCAGTTACGTTCTGACGTTTGATAGCACACTAAGTGTTCCTCAGGTATTTGGGAGTTGCATAATCTCATAGTTATAGGAACATGTATAAGTTATGAACAAAGCAACAGCAACAAACTAAACGATCATGGTGCTAAGCTAACAGATGGGTCAAGTCAATCACATCATTCTCTAATGATGTGATCTTGTTAATCAAATGACTACTCATTTCAATGGTTAGGAAACTTAACCATCTTTCATTAACAAGCTAGTCAAGTAGAGGCATACTAGTGACACTCAGTTTGTCTATGTATTCACACATGTACTAAGTTTCCGGTTAATACAATTCTAGCATGAATAATAAAAATTTATCATGATATAAGGAAATATAAATAACAAATTTATTATTGCCTCTAGGGCATATTTCCTTCAGTCCCACTTGCACTAGAGTCAATAATCTAGATTACACAGTAATGATTCTAACACCCATGGAGTCTTGGTGCTGATCATGTTTTGCTCGTGAGAGAGGCTTAGTCAACGGTTCTGCAACATTCAGATCCGTATGTATCTTACAAATTTCTATGTCTCCCTCCTTGACTTAATTGCGGATGGAATTGAAGCGTCTCTTGATGTTCTTGGTTCTCTTGTGAAATCTAGATTCCTTTGCCAAGGCAATTGTACCAACATTGTCACAAAATATTTTCATTGGACCCGATGCACTAGGTATGACACCTAGATCAGATATGAACTCCTTCATCCAGACTCCTTCATTTGCTGCTTCTGAAGCAGCTATGTATTCCGCTTCACATGTAGATCCCGCCACGATGCTCTGCTTGGAACTGCACCAACTGACAGCTCCACCATTCAATAAAAATATGTATCCGATTTGTGACTTGGAGTCATCCGGATCAGTGTCAAAGCTTGCATCAACGTAACCATTTACGACGAGCTCTTTGTAACCTCCATAAACGAGAAACATATCCTTAGTCCTTTTCAGGTATTTCAGGATATTCTTGACCGTTGTCCACTGACCCACTCCTGTATTAATTTGGTACCTCCCTGCTAAACTAATAGCAAGGCACACATCAGGTCTGGTACACAGCATTGCATACATGATAGAACCTACGGCTGAAGCATAGGGAATGACTTCCATTTTCTCTCTATATTCTGCAGTGGTCGGGCATTGAATCTGACTCAACTTCACACCTTGTAACACAGGCAAGAACCCTTTCTTTGCTTGATCCATTTTGAACTTCTTCAAAACTTTATTAAGGTATGTGCTTTGTGAAAGTCCAATTAAGCATCTTGATCTATCTCTATAGATCTTGATGCCCAATATATAAGCAGCTTCACTGAGGTCTTTCATTGAAAAATTCTTATTCAACTATCCTTTTTTGCTATTCAGAAATTCAGTATCATTTTTGTTCAACAATATGTCATCTACATATAATATTAGAAATGCTACAAAGCTCCAACTCACTTTCTTGTAAATACAGGCTTCTCCAAAGGTCTGTATAAAACCATATGCTTTGATCACACTATCAAAAGGTATATTCCAACTCCGAGAGGCTTGCACCAGTCCATAAATGGCTCGCTGGAGCTTGCACACTTTGTTAGCACCTTTTGGATCGACAAAACCTTCTGGTTGCATCATATACAACTCTTCTTTAAGATATCCATTAAGGAATGCACTTTTGACATCTATTTGCCAAATTTCATAATCACAAAATGCGGCAATTGCTAACATGATTCGGACAGACTTAAGCATCGCTACGAGTGAGAAGGTCTCATCATAGTCAACTCCTTGAACTGGTCGAAAACCTTTCGCAACAAGTCGAGCTTTGTAGACAGTAATATTACCGTCAGCATCAGTCTTCTTCTTGAAGATCCATTTATTCTCTATGGCTTGCTGATCATCGGGCAAATCAACCAAAGTCCACACTTTGTTCTCATACATGGATCCCATCTCAAATTTCATGGCCTCAAGCCATTTTGCGGAATCTGGGCTCATCATTGCTTCCTCATAGTTCGTAGGTTCGTCATGGTCAAGTAACATGACCTCCAGAATAGGATTACCATACCACTCTGGTGCGGATCTTACTCTGTTTGACCTATGAGGTTTGGTAGTAACTTGATTAGAAGTTTCATGATCATCATCATTAGCTTCCTCACTTACTTGCGTAGGAATCACTAGAACTGATTTCTGTGATGAACTACTTTCCAATAAGGGAGCAGGTACATTTACCTCATCAAGTTCTACTTTCCTCCCACTCACTTCTTTCGAGAGAAACTCATTCTCTAGAAAGGATCCATTCTTAGCAACGAATATCTTGCCTTCAGATCTGTGATAGAAGGTGTACCCAACAGTCTCCTTTGGGTATCCTATGAAGACACATTTCTCCGATTTGGGTTTGAGCTTATCAGGTTGAAGCTTTTTCACATAAGCATCGCAACCCCAAACTTTGAGAAACAACAACTTGGGTTTCTTGCCAAACCACAGTTCATAAGGTGTCGTCTCAACAGATTTTGATGGTGCCCTATTTAACGTGAATGCAGTCATCTCTAAAGCATAACCCCAATATGATAGTGGTGAATCAGTAAGAGACATCATAGATCGCAGCGTATCTAATAAAGTGTGGTTTCGACGTTCGCACACACCATTACGCTGTGGTGTTCCAGGTGGCGTGAGTTGCGAAACTATTCCGCATTGTTTCAAATGAAGACCAAACTCGTAACTCAAATATTCACCTCCATGATCACATCATAGAAACTTAATTTTCTTGTTACGATGATTTTCCACTTCACTCTGAAATTCTTTGAACTTTTCAAATGTTTCAGACTTATGTTTCATCAAGTAGATATACCCATATCTGCTCAAATCATCAGTGAAGGTCAGAAAATAACGGTACCTGCCACGCGCATCAACACTCATCAGACCGCATATATTAGTATGTATTATTTCCAATAAGTTTGTTGCTCGTTCCATTGTTTCAGAGAACAGAGTCTTAGTCATCTTGCCCATGAGGCATGGTTCGCAAGCATCAAGTGATTCATAATCAAGTGATTCCAAAATTCCATCTGCATGGAGTTTCTTCATGTGCTTTACACCAATATGACCTAAACGGCAGTGCCACAAATAAGTTGCACTATCATTATTAAACTTATATCTTTTGGCTTCAATACTATGAATATGTGTCTCACTACTATCAAGATTTTGTAAAATAGACCACTCACAAGGGTGCGTTACCATAAAAGATATTACTCATATAAATAGAACAATCATTATTCTCTGATTTGAATGAATAACCGTCTCGCATCAAACAAGATCCAGATATAATGTTCATGCTTAACGTTGGCACCAAATAACAATTATTTAGGTCTAATATGTCACATCCCCAGTTCTAGCATGCTCTGAGATAGCTAGTCATGTGTTGCATCATGTTTAAATTCTTATGAATTTGAATTGGGGACTGTTGAAACCCTAGCACAGATGAATCCAACTAGGTTCAAATAAAAAATATCATTTTCAATGATCCCAAAATTCCTTTGGAAAAGTTCATCATTTTTGAATTGGTCTAGAACCTCTGCCAAAAATGGTGCCCATTTTCCTAGGTCACTTCGGATTTTTGAATGAATTCATAAAGTATTTGAATTTGGGCATTTAATTGCTATAAATAATTAAAATGCCAAAATAATTCTGAAAGTGCTTGAGGGCTATTGTAAATATTTTCAAGAGTGCCCACAATTATTTTCAGGGTTTTTGAAAATGCCTTAATATTTTATTTAAGTCAAAAACAATTACAGAAAAATAGAAAAGAGAACAAAAAAATAAAACAGAACACAAACCTACCTGGCCTTACCTCACAGGCCCATCAGCAGCCAGCCCACCAGAGCCCAGCTGCCAGTCGTCGTCCTCCTTGCGCCAGAAGGACGCGGGCGCGTGCCCGCCGCGCGTGGCCACACGCCGTCCACCTCTAGGCTGCCTGCATGTGCGATGACCCCCCTGGAGACGCCACGCACCCCCCAGGCCCTCTCACTCCTCCCCCCGTGCTCATCCCCTCCCCTGTCCCTCTCGCGCGCACCCACCCGAGCGCAGCCGTCGCCGCCGACGAGCACCGCCGTGGCCACAGCCACTGCCTCACCTCGCTGATGCGCTCAAAGGCTCCGCCTCGACCCCCTCTTCCTCCTCACCGAGCCACGCCCCGCGGGAGCCCCTACAACGCCGCCATCAGCTCCGTCTTCTTCCTCGGACTCCGGCGATCACCGTCGCCACTCTGTCGTCTCCAGAGCCTCCCCCGAGCTGCCGACCCATCCATGCGATGCACTATGAGCCTCTGAACCATTTCCCCCTACTCCCGTGCGCTAATTGGAGCTCTAGCTCTCATTTTCGTCGAGACCGAGACCTCGCCGGCGCCGGCCATGTCGTCGTCGTCGTTTTGGCCGGCCTCCGTCCAAACCAAGCACGTCACCGCACTCAGTACACCCCCAGGAGCATGTTTCACCCACCAGCTCCTCCTCCCGTGCACCACAACGCCAAACCCGCAGGTGCCCAAACGCCGGTCGCCGCCACGAGCTCGACTCCAGCAAGCTCGTTCCACCCCGCACCTCCTGCGTGCCTCCCCTGGATGCGCGCGAGCAAGGGCAACCCTCTGGTGCCCTTGGCTTGGCCCAAAACCGCCCGTGGCGCCACTCCAACGATCTTCCGCCACGGTTTTGGTCGCCGCCAGCATAACTCCGGCGAAGCCGACATGGCGCTGTCATTAGCCACTAATGACCCAGCTAACTAACCCTCCTCTCTCACTGACTATGGGCCCCACGCCTTAATTAACCCCGGGATTTATTCCCTGCTTAGTTTAGGTTAATATAGCCGGCCCCACATGTTATTTTGACCATGCCACGTCAACGTTGACCCGGACCCACTGGTCAGCCTCTATCCCTTCCCTGTTTCACTGACGTGTGGGTCCCACTGGTCAGGTTTGACCTGGACCATTCTGCTGACCTACTGAGGTCAGCATGACGCAGTGCTGATGCAATTACTCTTTTCTAGATTTATTCTTTTGCAGTAAATTCCAGAAAATTGTCTAAACTTCTAAAAATCATAGAAATTAATCTATAGCTCCAAATGAAATAAATTATATATGAAAAATTATTAGAAAAATTCAAGGAATCCATCTGTACCATTTTCATGCATATTTGAGCAAGTTAACCTCACTGTTTAGGATGAAACATGATTAGGGAAAATTTCATAATAGGTTTGGAGTTGGAATTTGATATAGTTTTGAATTCCACTTCAATTAAAATGACTTTCTGTTGCATTGGCCCAAAACACATTCATATTGCCATGTCATAGCATGCATCATATTGTTGCATATCGCCATGTGTTGATTG
The DNA here is from genome assembly GCF_018294505.1 of Triticum aestivum. NCBI lineage: Eukaryota > Viridiplantae > Streptophyta > Magnoliopsida > Poales > Poaceae > Triticum > Triticum aestivum. The sequence goes on along the minus strand of NC_057803.1, from coordinate 162,744,728 downwards.
TGTTCTTTCTTAGTTGCTAGTGTTTGTCCCCCCTCAGTAGACATTGATCCAGCGATGATTTCGATGACACCGATGAAGAGTTTTACTATCTTCAGAAGTGCCAGGCAAGCAAAACCCCCTTGTTCATTCCAATACAATCCCACGCTCTCGCTCCTGCTCTCTTTTACTGCATTAGGACAACAACGATTCAACTGTTACATGCTGCGGTAGTTGAACCCTTTTCCTCTGCATGACCTGTCATTGCCATAGTAAATAGATGAAACCCACTAGCATGAGTAGGAGTTGTCTAAGCCCTGATGTGCCTATTCATTCATGCTTGTTTGTCATGCCTGCTATTGCATAGAGTTGTGTCAGGTCTGATTCATCGGGGATGAATCGGAGGTGTGTGAACATGTCCTACTGTGTTTGGGCTAAGTGTGTGAACATGATTTGGTAAAGGTAGCGGTGAGAGGCCATGTAGGATTACATGGTGGGTTGTCTCATTGAAACCATCCTCAGGAACTGAGTTCTGTGTCTGTGATCCATGAACAGCTACTACCACTTATTGGGATCCTTAATTGACCCTCTTGGCTTCTTAATCGCCTAGTACTCTGTCTAGGAGTTGCAACTAGTTTCTGGTGTTTGTAGGTTATGTGTTGGCGGCCGTGCGTAGCGCTGACCCTAGGGGTGGGCTATGATGCAGTAGATACACTGTGGCACAGTGTACCGGGCACCCGTTTGGTGTCTCGAGAACCCTGTTCACATCATTCGGGGCCGTATGTGGAAACCTCGGCCGGACTCCTTGCGGATGGAACCTAGATAGGCGATAAACCTGGACTAGAGACTTGATTGTTTAGGTAGGCCGTGGCCGACACCCTCGCCAGGCTTCCGCTTGAAGGTTGCCGAGATACATGACGTGTATATGGTGATAAGTGGTGGGAGCGTGTGTGAAGAAGTACACCCCTGCAGGGTTATCATTATCTATTCGAATAGACGGATTCCTCGGATATGGAAACTTGGACCCCTTGCATAGTTCATAGACAAGTGAAAGTGGATACTCTAAAACTCGCAAGATAAGTGTGAGTGCTATGGATGGCCTTCTCGTAGGGAGACAGGAGCGGATCCATAGTGGTGTATTGAATGGTGAATATGTGGACTCGTGTGCGCCACCTCAAAAGAGTTGCTTGCAGTCGTAGTTCAGGTTAGCCACTGAGTCAAAGCTGGCTTGCTGCAGTTAAACTCCACCACCCCCTTTATTGATACCGATGCATATGTAGATAGTTCTGATGTAAGTCTTGTTGGGTACATTTGTACTCACGTTTGCCTATTTTATGTTTTGCAGAGAGACGTCAGTCTCGCTAGTAGTTCCGTGTGGACTTCAACGTTTAGCTTGCTACCTCAGCTACGATCTTGTGCCTCGGCAGGATCTGGTAGATAGTCAAGCTTCTCAGCCCTTTTCATTTGTAGATGTTTGTCCCCAGACATGTTAAGCTTCCGCATGTGCTTTGATTTGTATGCTATGATTGTTGGGTCATGAGACCCATGTTTGTAATATCTCGCTCCTCGGAGCCTAATGAATAAATACTTGAGTCGTAGAGTTATGTTGTGATGCCACGTTGTATTTACACATATCGAGCATATTGTGTGTATGATTGAAATGCTTGGTATGTGTGGGATCCGACAATCTAGTTGTTTATCCTTGGCAGCCTCTCTTATGGGGAAATGTAGTCTAGTGCTTCCATGAGCCATAGTAGTCCGCTACAGCCCGGTTCACCGGAGTCCTGCTAGCCCAGCACTACTGCTCAGGACACTTGACTAGCCGGCATGTGTTTCACTTCGTTCCTGTGTCTGTCCCTTCGAGGAAATGTCACGCGGTGACATCGGGAGTCCTGCCTAGCCTGCTACAGCCTGGGTTCCCGGAGTCCTGTTAACCCAGTGCTATAGCCCGGATTCACACGCTGCTGACCGACATGCTCGATGTGATTCATGTATGCCTGTCCCCATAGGTTGGTGCCACTTTGGGTTCACGCCTAGCCATGTCGGCTCGGGTTCTCTGTCATATGGATGCTAGCGACACTATCATATACGTGAGCCAAAAGGCGCATACGGTCTCGGGCCATGATAAGGCGACACCCGTGGGAATACCATGCGTGAGGCCGTAAAGTGATATGAGGTGTTACCGGCTAGATCGATGTGAGTTGGAATCGGGGTCCTGACAGTTTTGGTATCAGAGCCTGACTGCCTGTAGGATTACCAAGCCAAACCGGTCGAAGTTGTGTCTAGAAATGCTTTAGTTATGTAAGGGAATTGATTGTGGAAAGGGAACATAAGGCTCTTTTTATTCCTTACCTCATGCATTCTGATCTGAGTCAACCTGTTCTTTTCTACGGGGATTAAGAACTAGGCCTTCTCAGCTATCTATCAGGATGACGTGTTACTAATCCATAGACTTATAAGATTGTTGGATTCAAGCCCAGTTCAGTCTCTACTACTTCTGTGTGTTCATAGTTGGTCTCGGAACCTTGATATTGTACTTCTGAGTGGTTATGCCACCATTTTGCAGGATATCTCAAATCATTTTGAGCATTTACAACCGTTATGCTGTCCGAGTCATCCCAGGTTTCTAAACAATTTGATGCATTTGCAAATCCTTCCTCCCAGTTCCCGATGTCCTTTTGGGCCAGTTTAAGCACACTAATCCGTCTGTTGAGGTACTCCGCTGCCTCGGCATTTATGTTGGAGCTATTATTATGACCCTAGGTGTCTAGAGTATCACCTGGTAATCTAGCAATGCTTTGCATCCCCAGTGTGATGATTCTGGCCACCATTCTTGAAAGCATCCTGTGATGCCGTTTAGTTAGTAGGCATTCTATTCCTGGGTTCTTGGCCCAAGATTCACTCTACTTATCTCGTGTTGATAGTGTTGCTAGTTCCTTTAGGATATTAGTAACCTTGCGACAGTCCTCGAGGTCCGTGGTATTTCCTTCTTCCAAATACCATGAACCATTAAGGCAGAAGTTCTCTGAACCAAAAGATCACAATAAGAGTGCTCTTAATGGGTTCTCCATTCAAGAATTGTGAATCTGCCAGTCCTACCGTTCTGCATGGATTATCCGGAAGAAACCTGTTGAACTTGTTCGACATACTAATCTATGCGTCCACAACCCAGAAAATCATATGTTCCTTGAGTGGTTCCTCTTCAGTTGTATCCCGACCATCCTCTGTCAGTTGATAGCCAAGAGTAGTGTGCATTCGTGTTCATCGATGCCTAGTATTCTTGTGGTTCATCAAGCTATTCTATTTTAGAATGACTAGGAGAAACAAACTCCAGTACCTCATCCATATCCAGGATTGGGTCAAAGCAGTTGTATTCCGCAGATCAAAATGCAATCCAGCTTTTGCTCTGTTCTACCCTGGAGTATTACCCCCTTTATGTCAGGATTGTCATGAGAATTGCACCATCTCTTATGAATTCTTGAAGCAGTGATACTTCTCGCTATCATTGTTTCATTCCTCGGTCCCGTGTTGTCGCAACTGGAATGCGGACAAGTGAACCATGATGTGTGAAATCAATACTACTAGCAACCCCGTTGCTTGGTAGCTAATGGACAATAATTTCATTCTTAGCATGTTGGTTATTGAATCATCATCCTAAGCTGGATCGTGCTACCTAGTCCTTATTTTCGGTGCACTCTTCGATCAATGAGATAGGATTGTGGCAATCCATCACTCTCTTGGTTCCATCGTCTTGCCCCGAAAAGCAAGAATGTTCTCGAGTTTAGTAACATATCGGTGGTTCGTGATTTTCCGAAGATCTTCTCGGAAGTATTACCTGGATGTCACCTGACTGGTATGTTGAGTTCGTGATTAAATGGGTTTTCTTATAAATCACCCCTTCTCCAAGAATCTGTGTGGGATATCCGTGAGCTAGTTGGTTGAGCTAAACAACAACTTGGAGAGTTGGAAGATAAAGATTGTCTGACTTAGTTGATGTTAAGGGATATCTTTGTGTGTGTGTGTGTGTGTGTGTTGAAGAAAGATGATATCTCCATCGATTGGTCCTCGTGATCACTTGTTGGATCTATTGCCTTGTCAAAACTTTGACTTGAGTATGGACTATCGTCAAGTCAAATCAGAACCAACGATGTTCATAATGTTGTCTTACTCGTGGTTGTTTCCTCGAGCATACACCGTTATATCTTTTGGGTTTGACCAATGCTATCACCTTGTTCACATAATTATGGAATTCCATCTTCACAGAAATCTAGATGACCTGTTGTTGAGCCCATCGACAATATTTCCATCTTATTCATGATTCATGTTGAACATTAAGCTAATGTTGGAAACTTTGAAAGCATTTCTTCATGCTAGCTCATGAAGCATATGTTTGGTATAAGAAGTGACTTCCTCTAGTTCACGTGCATTTGAAGCAAGTTGCCGCCATGAATTTGGGAAAGTTTGTTTCGCTTCCTCTGGAATCATCCCAAGTCAGTCATGCATACGTGCGAAATATTCTGTGGTCTGGAGACTTGCAACCTTCATTCTATATGAATCCCTAGCTTTGGGTTCAATCTTGCGGTGTCCTTTCCCAGTGACAGTAAGGGCAGCATGGCATGTACTGTATTGTTGCCATCGAGGATAACAAGATGGGGTTTATATCATATTGCATGAGTTTATCCCTCTACATCATGTCATCTTGCTTAAAGCATTACACTGTTCTCTTGAACTTAATACTCTAGATGCATGCTGGATAGCGGTCGATGTGTGGAGTAATAGTAGTAGATGCAGGCAGGAGTCGGTCTACTTGTCTCGGACGTGATGCCTATATACATGATCATACCTAGATATTCTCATAACTATGCTCAATTCTGTCAATTGCTGAACAGTAATTTGTTCACCCACTGTAATACTTATGCTCTTGAGAGAAGCCTCTAGTGAAACCTATGCCCCCCAGGTCTATTTTCCATCATATTAATCTTCTGATACTTAGTTATTTCCTTTGCCATTTATTTTGCTTGCATCTTTATTTCTCTTTATCATAAAAATACCAAAAACATTATCTTATCATATCTGTCAGATCTCACTCTCGTAGGTGAACGTGAAGGGATTGACAACCCCTTTATCGCGTTGGTTGCGAGGAGTTTATTTGTTTGTGTACGTGCGAGGAACTCGTGCGTGGCCTCCTACTGGATTGATACCTTGGTTCTCAAAAACTGAGGGAAATACTTACGCTGCTCTGCTGCATCACCCTTCCTCTTCAAGGGAAAACCAACGCGGTGCTCAAGAGGTAGCAAGAAGGATTTCTGGCGCCGTTGCCGGGGAGACTATGCAAAACTCAACATACCAAGTACCCATCACAAACCCTTATCTCCCGCATTACATTATTTGCCATTTGCCTCTCGTTTTCCTCTCCCCCCACTTCACCCTTGCCATTTTATTCGCCCTCTCGCTCTCCATCCTCCCTCTCTTTCTCTATTCGCCCCTTTTTGCCCGTTTCTTGTTTGCTTGTGTGTCAGATTGCTTGCTTGTCACGATGGCTCAAGATAATACCAAATTGTGTGACTTTTCCAATACCAACAACAATGATTTTATTAGCACTCCGATTGCTCCTCTTACCGATGTTGAATCTTGTGAAATAAATGCTGCTTTGCTGAATCTTGTCATGAAAGATCCGTTTTCCGGCCTTCCTAGTGAAGATGCCGCTACCCATCTAAACAACTTTGTTGATCTGTGTGATATGCAAAAGAAGAAAGATGTGGACAATGATATTGTTAAATTGAAGCTATTTCGTTTTTCTCTTAGAGATCGTGCTAAAGCTTGGTTTTTGTCTTTGCCTAAAAATAGTATTGATTCGTGGAATAAGTGCAAAGATGCTTTTATCTCTAAGTATTTTCCTCCGGCTAAGATCATCTCTCTTAGATACGATATTATGAATTTTAAGCAACTTGATCATGAACATGTTGCACAAGCTTGGGAGAGGATCGAACTAATGATACGTAATTGCCCTACACATGGTTTGAATTTGTGGATGATTATACAATTTTTTTATGCTGGATTGAATTTTGCTTCTAAAAAACTTTTAGATTCGGCCACAGGAGGCACTTTTATGTAAATCACTTTAGGAGACACTACTAAACTCCTATATAATATTATGATTAATTATTCTCAATGGTACACTAAAAGATCTACTAATAAGAAAGTGCATGCGATAGAAGAAATTAATGTTTTGAGTGGTAAGATGGATGAACTTGTGAAATTATTTGATAATAAAAGTGTTTTTCCTGATCCTAATGATATGCCTTTGTCTACTTTGATTTAGAATAATAATGAATCTTTGGATGTGAATTTTGTTGGTAGGAGTAATTTTGGTAACAACGCGTATAGAGGAAACTTTAATCCTAGGCTGTATCCTAGTACATCCTCTAATAATTATGGTAATTCCTACAACAATTCTTATGGAAATTTTAATTAGATACCCTCTGGTTTTGAATCTAATATTAAAGAATTTATTACCTCACAAAAGAATTTCAATGCTTTGATTGAAGAAAAATTGCTTAAGATTGATGAGTTGGCTAGGAACGTTGATAGCATTTCTCTTGATGTTGATTCTTTGAAACTTAGATCTATTCCACCTAAGCATGATATCAATGAGTCTCTCAAAGCCATGAGAATTTCCGTTGATGAGTGCAAAGAAAGAACCGCTAGGATGCGTGCTAAGAAAGATTGCTTTATAAAAGCGTGTTCTTCTAGTTTCCATGATAATAAAGATGAAGATCTAAAAGTTATTGATGTGTCCCCTATTAAATATTTGTTTTGTAATATGAATCTTGATAATGATGGGAGCATGGAAAACTTCCCTAGAAAGAAAATTAAATTACCTTATGAATCTCTTATGAGAGCCACTTATGGATTGCCTTCCAAAGATGGCAATACCTAGATCTATCCTTACTTTCATGCCTAGCTAGGGGCGTTAAACGATAGCGCTTGTTGGGAGGCAACCCAATTTTATTTTTATTCCTTGATTTTTGCTCCTGTTTAGTAATAAATAATTTATCTAGCCTCTGTTTTGGTTGTGTTTTTTGTGTTTAATTAGTGTTTGTGCCAAGTAGAACCGTTGGGAAGACTTGGGAAAAAGTCTTCTTATTCTTGCTGTAAAAAACCTAATATTTGGCGCCCACGAGAACTGCTGCCATTTTTATTTGGTAAGTGATATTTAGTTAATTATTTTTTCAGATGATTAATAGATAAATTCCTCACATCCAGCAATTTATTTTAGAATTTTGGGGGTTCTAGAACTTGCGTTAGCTGCAGATTACTACAGACTGTTCTGTTTTAGACAGATTCTGTTTTCCGTGTGTTGTTTGCTTATTTTGATGAATCTATGGATAGTAAAATAGTTTATAAACCATAGAGAAGTTGGAATACATTAGGTTTAACACCAATATAAATAAAGAATGAGTTCATTACAGTACCTTGAAGTGGTGTTTTGTTTTCTTTAGCTAACGGAGCTCACGAAATTTTCTACTTTAAGTTTTGTGTTGTGAAGTTTTCAACTTTTGGGTAAAAGATTTGATGGATTATGGAACAAGGAGTAGCAAGAGCCTAAGCTTGGGGATGTCCATGCCACCTCAAGATAATATAAGGACACCTAAAAGCCAAAGCTTGGGGATGCCCCGGAAGGCATCCCCTCTTTCGTCTACTTCTATCGGTAACTTTACTTGGAGCTATATTTTTATTTACCACATGATATGTGTTTTGCTTGGAGCATATTGTATTATTTGAGTCTTTATTTGTTAGTTTTCTACAATCATACTTGCTGCACACACCTTTTTGAGACAGACACTCATGATTCGGAAATTGTTAGAATACTCTATGTGCTTCACTTATATCTTTTGAGTTATATAGTTTTTGCTCTAGTGCTTCACTTATATCTTTTAGAGCATGATGGTGGATTTGTTTTATAGAAACTTTTGTTCTCTCATGCTTCACTTAGATTATTTTGAGAGTCCTAAAAAACAACATGGTAATTTGCTTTAATTATTTTAGGCATTCAAGATTAATAAAAAAAATTCTTATGAGTGTGTTGAATACTATAAGAAGTTTGAAACTTGATAATTGTTTTGAGATATGGAGATGGTGATATTAGAGTCGGGTTAGTTGAGTAGTTGTGAATTTGAGAAATGCTTGTGTTGAAGTTTGTGATTCCCGTAGCATGCACATATGGTGAACCGTTATGTTAAGAAGTCGGAGCATGATGTATTTATTGATGGTCCTCCTTATGAGTGGCGGTCGGGGATGAGCGATGGTCTTTTACTACCAATCTATCCCCCTAGGAGCATGCGCGTAGTACTTTTCTTCGATAACTAATAGATTTTTGCAATAAGTATGCGAGTTCTTTATGACTAATGTTGAGTCCATGGATTATACGCACTCTCACCCTTCCACCATTGCTAGCCTCTCTAATACAGCGCACCTTTCGCCGGTATCATACACCCATCATATACCTTCCTCAAAACAGCCACCATACCTACCTATCATGGCATTTCCATAGCCATTCTGAGATATATTGCCATGCAACTTTCCACCCTTCCGTTTACTATGACACGCTCCATCATTGTCATATTGCTTCGCATGATCATGTAGTTGACATTTTAGTTGTGGCAAAGCCACCGTTATAATTCCTTCATATAAGTCACTCATGCATCAATGCTATACCAGTATACCGCCGGAGGCATTCATATAGAGTCATACTTTGTTCTAGTATCGAGTTGTAATCATTGAGTTGTAAATAAATAGAAGTGTGATGATCATCGTTCATAGAGTATTGTCCCAATAAAAAAGGAGGAAGAAAGGCCAAATAAAAAAAGAAGGCCCAAAAAATAAAAATAAATAAAAAGGGGCAATACTATTGTCCTTTTTTTGCACACTTGTGATTCAAAGTAGCACCATGATCTTCATGATAGAGAGTCTCCTATGCTATCACTTTCATATACTGGTGTGAATTTTTCATTATAGAACTTGGCTTGTATATTCCAATGATGGGCTTCCTCAAAATGCCCTAGGTCTTCGTGAGCAAGCAAGTTGGATGCACACGCACTTAGTTCTTTTTGTTGAGCTTTCATATACTTATAGCTCTAGTGCATCCGTTGCATGGTAATCCCTACTCACTCACATTGATATCTATTAATGGGCATCTCCATAGCCCGTTGATATGCCTAGTTGATGTGAGACTATCTTCTCCCTTTTTGTCTTCTCCATAACCACCATTCTATTCCATATATAGTGCTATGTCCATGGCTCACGCTCATGTATTGCGTGAAGATTGAAAAGGTTTGAGAACACCAAAAGTATGAAACAATTGCTTGGCTTGTCATCGGGGTTGTGCATGATTTAAATACTTTGTGTGGTGAAGATGGAGCATAGCCAGACTATATGATTTTGTAGGGATAACTTTCTTTGGCCATCTTATTTTGAAGAGACATAACTGCTTAGTTAGTATGCTCGAAGTATTATTATTTCTATGTCAATATTGAACTTTTGTCTTGAATCTTTCGGATCTGAAGATTCATACCACAATTAAGAGAATCACATTGAAATTATGCCAAGTAGCATTCCACATCAAAAATTCTGTTTTTATGATTTACCTACTTGATGACGAGCAGGAATTAAGCTTGGGGATGCTTGATACGTCTCCAACGTATCTATAATTTTTTATTGTTCCATGCTATATTATATCCTGTTTTGGACACTATTGGGCCTTATTATACACTTTTATATTATTTTTGGGACTATCCTATAACCGGAGGCCTAACCCAAAATTGTTGTTTTTGCCTATTTCAGAGTTTCGCGGAAAAAGAATATCAAACGGAGTCCAAATGGAATGAAACCTTCGGGAACATGATTTTCGGAACGAACGTGATCCAGAGGACTTGGACCCTATGTCAAGACATCAACCAGGAAGGCAGAAGGTAGGGGGGCGCGCCTACCCCCCCCCCCCCCCCGGCTCGCCCTCCAACCTCGTGGAGCCCACGTTGCTCCACCGATGTACTCCTTCCTCCTACATATACCTATGTACCCCAAACTACCAGATACGAAGCCAAAACCCTAATTCCACCGCTGTAACTTTCTGTATCCACGAGATCCCATCTTGGGGCCTTTTTTGGAGCTCCGCCAGAGGGGGCATCGATCACGGAGGGCTTCTACATCAACACCATAGCCCCTCTGATGAAGTGTGAGTAGTTTACTTCAGACCCTCGGGTCCATAGTTATTAGCTAGATGGCTTCTTCTCTCTTTTTGTATCTCAATACAAAGTTCTCCCCCTCTCTTGTGGAGATCTATTCGATGTAATCTTCTTTTGCGGTGTGTTTGTTGAGATCGATGAATTGTGGGTTTATGATCAAGTTTATGTATGAACAATATTTGAATCTTCTTTGAATTCTTTTCTGTATGATTGGTTATCTTTGCAAGTCTCTTCGAATTATTAGTTTGGTTTGGCGTACTAGATTGATCTTTCTTGCAATGGGAGAAGTGCTTAGCTTTGGGTTCAATCTTGCGGTGTCCTTTCCCAGTGACAGTAAGGGCAACAAGGCACGTATTGTATTGTTGCCATCGAGGATAACAAGATGGGTTTTATATCATATTGCATGAGTTTATGCCTCTGCATCATGTCATCTTGCTTAAAGCGTTACTCTGTTCTCTTGAACTTAATACTCTAGATGCATGCTGGATAGCGGTCGATGTGTGGAGTAATAGTAGTAGATGCAGGCAGGAGTCGGTCTACTTGTCTCAGACGTGATGCCTATATACATGATCATACCTAGATATTCTCATAACTATGCTCAATTCTTTCAATTGCTCAACAGTAATTTGTTCACCCACCGTAATACTTATGCTCTCGAGAGAAGCCTCTAGTGAAACCTATGGCCCCCGGGTCTATTTTCCATCATATTAATCTTCTAATACTTGGTTATTTCCTTTGCCATTTATTTTGCTTGCATATTTATTTCTCTTTATCATAAAAATAACAAAAAATATTATCTTATCATATCTGTCAGATCTCACTCTCGTAGGTGACCATGAAGGGATTGGCAACCCCTTTATCGCATTGGTTGCGAGGAGTTTATTTGTTTGTGTAGGTGTGAGGGACTCGTGCGTGGCCTCCTACTGGATTGATACCTTGGTTCTCAAAAACTGAGGGAAATACTTACGCTGCTCTGCTACATCACCCTTTCGTCTTCAAGGGAAACCAACGCAGTGCTCAAGAGGTAGCAAGAAGGATTTCTTGGACCCAATCCTTGTATTTGCTACCATCATCTTTCAACTTAGCTTTCTCTAGGAATGCAATAAGATTCAACGAAACAACACCACGCCCCATCTATCTACAACAACATAGACATGCAAAATACTATCAGGTACTAAGTTCATGATAAATTAAAGTTCAATTAATCATATTACTTAAGAACTCCCACGGATGGTGTCCTGGACTAGGGGGTACTGACCACATCGTCTCCCGACTAGGTGGATCGGGCTGAGGACCCCCATGGCGGTTCACTCATGGGCCACTTCGGCCAGCCCATGCCGCATACAAGGAGTATTCCACAAGACTTGGAGATCAAGACAAGGACTCATCTCCACCAACGTATTGGGCTAGGACTCCTATTATCCTAGGCCTCTAGTGCATTATATAAGCCAAGGCCAGGCTAGCCGATAGGAGATACTCATTACCATAGTCATATAGGCTAGACTTTTAGAGTTTATCCATTACAATCTCGAGGTAGATCGACTCTTATAATACTCGTATTCATCAATATCAATCAAGCAGGACGTAGGGTATTACCTCCATAGAGAGGGCCCGAACCTGGGTAAACATCGTGCCCCCTGTCTCATGTTACCATCGACCTTAGACGCATAGTTCGGGACCCCCTACCCGAGATCCTCCGGTTTTGACACCGACATTGGTGCTTTCATTGACAGTTCCGCTGTGTGATTGGCAAAGGATCAATGGCTCGACTGCAGATCAACTGTGATGTTGGCATCTTCATCGCCGGCTCGACTGGTCACCTTGGCTTGACCGAGGATTGCGCCCTACCTCCGATCGTCATGTTCGGATGAGGGACTTTATCAACATCGACCCCAATCTCTATCAAGATCATGGAGGAATCGTCCATGGAGCTCGGGGGCTCAACGTCAACATTGCCCTCGGGCGACCGTGCTATTTTTCTGGACAGCGAACTTGTATCCGCCGCCGCCGCCTCCTCGAGTGTCGTTTTAACGATTGCTTCGATGGAATTGCGTGGAATTGAGTCTACAACAACCCTGGAAAATTTCGTCGAGTTTCGATGGTGGAATCTCTGGCAATCTACGATATACCGGAGCCCTGTCGAATCTGAAAGAGAATCTGGACGAGTTTAGGGCGTGATCTCCGGAGTCCAGCTCAGAGGTCCTTTGTAAGATCCAACCGTTCATCTGCTGCGGAATTCCCATATCTACCACCTTGCAAAATTCCAGCTTCATCCGACCGTCCAAACTCCGGCAACCTTCCGATTAGTGCATCACTTTTCAGACCTGTTTTCTGTGCGAGAACGAATCCGACCCGAGTCCATCTTTTTTATGAATGGGATGTCGGACATTGATTTTGAAGGAAGTTTTGTATGGGGTATTGTGTTTTGTTCCCAAACACATCCCTTTAAATTTAAAGTATTTTCCAATATGATCTTCACCATCGCGTCTGTGTTAAACCAGCCCGACAACGTTGCTCTCCGGCTGCCGACCTGCGCTAGACATGTCGTCTCTTTGTTGAGGTGAGCTCAACTTCTTCGGATCATCATCTCTGCAAGCCGAACAAAAGTTCGGCATCGCGAAGGATAAATCATCACCAACATCGCCGCCCCACGGACTACACAGAGCGGGCACACCGGCATCGCCGCATGGTCACTTCATTAAGCCGGCATTGACCATGTCACGAGCTACGAGCTGCATCGGCATGCCCGCACTGTTGCTTCTTCAAGCTGATGTCCATCACACCGACCTATTTCGACACCTCGGCTGGACCGGGGCTCCGCTATTTCTTCGTCAACCTACTCCGGAGACTTCGCCGTTACTAGCCGACCAGCTTCGTTACGTTAGCTGGACCGGGGGCTTTGCCTCGGCAAGACAATCTTTAACAGCATCGCCATGCCGTCACTTCATCACCCATCAGGCAATGGGTGTGCTGATCGAGTCCCAATTTTGGGAGTAACCTTTCCTCGGAGTACTACAACAAATAAACCAGGTGCTATTAATCCTAGCAATTTTTGTTTGTTTGGGTTTATATTTTCCAAGGAATTATTACTCTGGTTTGTTCCATCATCTGTACACATGTCTATCAAATGGTGGCCGCATTAATGACGGTCGCGTGGTGGTTCGTTCAGTTTTCGTACATAGTTCGGCGAACGCCGCATCCGGAGCTCGGGCCGACCTGAATTTGGCTTTGCCATGCTTTACCGCATCATTCCGACGCCCTGCATCGACATTCATTTCGGCGCCAGGCCACATATCTTTAAATAAATTATTTTTGCAAAAAAACAATTACGCAAGGATTTTATATATATTTATATTATTTGTTCTGGACCGCACTTTGTAGGTGATCGACTTCGACTGCGTCGCGCGGTCACTTCGGCAAGCCAACGTCGTCGTCCAAATTGGCATAAATCGGCTCGCATGATCATCTTGTTGATTGAATTGCCATACCAACATGTTTGGTTGCCTCGGGGACTTCGGCATCATCAAGAGGGTCCTACCTCGTCGGGTGTTTGGCGCACGGGCCATATTTTTTTTATTACTCACTTTGCATGACTTATTAATCATGCAACCTTTTTTCTTACTGTTATCTCCGGCTTGCACTATCTTCTGTGCATAGGTAAACGATCTGGATTGGGCAGCGTTGTCACCTCGGCTGGACCGAGGGCTTTGTCAGCACTTCATTAACCCACGCCGGGGACTTCGACGTCACTCTGCCGGCCGGCATTGGCCGAGCCGTGTCACTACCTCGGAGTGCCGCACTCCTTGTTCGGACACCTCGGGCTTGGTGGCTAGGGCCTCGGCCATGTCGAGGACTGCGAACCTTGTCAGATTTGTCACAGATCAATGGGCGTCTTCGTCCCGTGATACATCTCCGTCGTATCTACTTTTCCAAAGACTTTTTCCCTTGTTTTGAACTCTAACTTGCATGATTTGAATGGATCTAACCCGGACTGACGTTGTTTTCAGCAGAATTGCCATGGTGTTATTTTTGTGCAGAAATAAAAGTTCTCGAAATGACGTGAAAATGAACGGAGATTATTTTTGGAATATATAAAAAATACTGGAAGAAGAATCCACGTCAGGGGACCCACACCCTGTCCACGAGGGTGGGGGTGCGCCCCCTGCCTCGTGGGCCCCCTGACGCTCCACCGACCTCAACTCCAACTCCATATATTCGTGTTCGGGGAGAAAAAAATCAAGGAGAAGGATTCATCGCGTTTTATGAAACGGAGCCGCCGCCAAGACCTAAACTCTCTCGGGAGGGCTGATCTGGAGTTCGTTCGGGGCTCCGGAGAGGGGAATCCGTCGCCATCGTCATCATCAACCTTCCTCCATCACCAATTTCATGATGATCACCGCCGAGCGTGAGTAATTCCATTGTAGGCTTGCTAGACGGTGATGGATTGGATGAGATTTATCATGTAATCGAGTTAGTTTTGTTAGGGTTTGATCCTTAGTATCCACTATGTTCTGAGATTGATGTTGCTATGACTTTGCTATGCTTAATGCTTGTCACTAGGGCCCGAGTGCCATGATTTCATATCTGAACCTATTATGTTTTCATCAATATATGAGAGTTCTTGATCGTATCTTGCAAGTCTATAGTCACCTATTATGTGTTATGATCCGTTAACCCCGAAGTGACAATAATCGGGATACTTACCGGTGATGACCGTAGTTTGAGGAGTTCATGTATTCACTATGTGTTAATGCTTTGGTCCGTTACTCTGTTAAAAGGAGGCCTTAATATACCTTAGTTTCCAATAGGACCCCACTGCCATGGGAGGGTAGGACAAAATATGTCATGCAAGTTCTTTTCCATAAGCACGTATGACTATATTCGGAATACATGCCTACATTACATTGATGAACTGGAACTAGTTCTGTGTCACCCTAGGTTATGACTGTTACATGATGAACCGCATCCGACATAATTCTCCATCACCGATCCATTGCCTACGAGATTTCCATATATTGTTCTTCGCTTATTTACTTTTTCGTTGCTATTGCTATCATCACTACAAAATACCAAAAACACTACTTTTGCTACCATTACCTTTTTCTACCGTTACCACTACTATCATATTACTTTGCTACTAAATACTTAGCTGCAGATATTAAGTTTCCAGGTGTGGTTGAATTAACAACTCAGCTGCTAATACTTGAGAATATTCTTTGGCTCCCCTTGTGTCGAATCAATAAATTTGGGTTGAATACTCTACCCTCGAAAACTGTTGCGATCCCCTATACTTGTGGGTTATCAAGACTATTTTTTGGCGTCGTTGCCAGGGAGCATAGCTCTATTCTTTGAGTCACTTGGGATTTATATCTGCTTATCATTATGAAGAACTTGAAAGATCAAAGAACCAAGATTTTTCCCTCGACTACGAGGGGAGGTAAGGAACTGCAATCTAGCTCTGCACTTGATTCACCTTATGTTTTGAGTAAGCTTGCGACACCTAAACCTGCTTCTGCTATTAATTCTGATATGTCGCGTGTTATTGATGATGCCACTTCTGCTATGCATGATACTTATGATGAAACTACTTCTATGCTTGATAATAGTGTGCCACTTGGTGAATTTCTTGATGAACAACTTGCTAGGGCTAGAGAGAATGAAATTATTGAAACTGATAATATTGATAAAAGTGATGATGAAGATTCTCCCCCTAGATATGAATAGCCTGTTGTTCCTGAGGGTTATGTTATGGATGAAGAAACTGCTAGAGACTTTCTTGCCTGCAATGATAGAAGTGATCTTAAGAAATTATTAGCTAAGCTGAAAGAAAAATCTTTGAATGCTAGAATGAAATATGATCCTGCTTATGCTACTTCACCTATCTTTATTACTGATAAGGATTATGATTTCTCAGTTGATCCTGATATAATTACTTTGGTTGAATCTGATCCTTTCTATGGCTATGAATCTGAAACTGTTGTGGCACATCTTACTAAATTAAATGATATAGCTACCCTGTTCACTAATGATGAGAAAACTCACTATTATTATATCCTTAAATTATTTCCGTTCTCATTAAAGGGTGATGCTAAGATATGGTTTAATTCTCTTGATCCTGGTTGTGTGCGTAGTCTCCAGGATATGATTTACTATTTCTCTGCTAAATATTTCCCCGCTCATAATAAACAAGCTGCTTTAAGGGAAATATATAATTTTGTGCAAATTGAAGAAGAGAGTCTCCCACAAGCTTGGGGGATGCTTCTCCAATTACTTAATGCTTTGCCTGATCATCCTCTCAAGAAAAATGAAATACTTGATATCTTTTATAATGGACTAACCGATGCTTCCAGAGATTACCTGGATAGTTGTGCTAGTTGTGTTTCAGGGAAAGAACTGTTGATTAAGCTGAAATTCTATTGAATACTATGTTGACTAATGAAAATAATTGGACACTTCTTGAACCAACTCCTAAGCCAACTCCAAAGAAAAGGGGTATTCTATTTCTCAGTCCAGAAGATATGCAAGAGGCAAAGAAATCAATGAAACAAAAAGGTATTAAGGTTGAAGATGTTAAGAATGTACCACCTATTAAAGAAATACATGGTCTTAATTTGCCGCCTGCTGAAGAAACACATGGTCTTGATAACCCGACACAGGTAGTAAAGGTAAATTCTCTCTATAGATATGATAAAGCTGAAATCCCTCCTGCTAAGTTTGCTAGCCAATGTTTGGATGAATTTGATAACTTTATGGTTATGCAAGAAGATTTTAATGATTATGTCGGTAGATGTCGGTGTCAAAACCGGCGGATATTGGGTAGGGGGTCCCGGACTGTGCGTCTAAGGCGGATGGTAATAGGAGGCAGGAGACACGATGTTTACCCAGGTTCGGGCCCTCTTGATGGAGGTAATACCCTACGTCCTGCTTGATTGTTCTTGATGATATGCGTATTACAAGAGTTGATCTACCACGAGATCGTAGAGGCTAAACCCTAGAAGCTAGCCTATGGTATGATTGTCTGTTGTCCTACGGACTAAACCCTCCAGTTTATATAGACACCGGAGGGGGCTAGGGTTACACAGAGTCGGTTACAAGGGAGGAGATCTACTTATCCGTATTGCCTGGCTTGCGTTCCATGCCAAGGAGAGTCCCATCCGGACACGGGACGAAGTCTTCAATCTTGTATCTTCATAGTCCAACAGTCCGGCCAAAGGATATAGTTCGGCTGTCTGGAGACCCCCTAATCCAGGACTCCCTCAGTAGCCCCTGAACCAGGCTTCAATGACGATGCGTCCGGCGCACAGTTTTGTCTTTGGCATTGCAAGGAGGGTTCCTCCTCCGAATACTTCATGGAAGATTTTGAACACAAGGATAGTGTCCGGCTCTGCAAAACAAGTTCCACGTACCACCACAGAGAGAATAATGTTTCCACAAATCTAATCTGCTGACATGTTTGACAGCATGACACCACGTCACGACCCGGTCATTATTCGAACTGTTTTCTCAACCAGCACTGCACATATTGCGAGGCAGTTTTCTTGACACGTCTCGTCGAAGCAGAGATCACATCCCCCTTATTACGGGATTCTCATCAATACGGACGTGGGTAATCCAATCGTGCTTGTTGGTATATATGACTCCTTGATTTTAGGCTAGTCCCAAACGGCCATGAGGAGGACGCTTGATATTCACCCTCTTTATAAAGAGGCCAAGGTCTGTCCTTTTTCCCTTCTTGTGGTCAATCGAATCCTTTCCCCGCCTCGAGTTCCAACACCCAAGGCTCAGGTCAGGTGCTTCAGACCTTCAACCATGTCCGGATCCAATCTCCAAGGTCAGTGGATGCCCTCCTGTGTCACAGAGGAGGACATCAAGAAGCTGAGAGAGGCCATGTATCTGACCACTGAAATCTCGCACAGGCTGCCCGCCCGAGGGCAGGTCATCCCTACTCCTAAACCCAACGAGAGTGTTGTGTTCATCTCTCACTTCCTCCGAGGACTAGGCCTCGCTCTGGATCCCTTTGTTAGGGGGCTCATGTTCTATTATGGGCTGAATTTCCATGATCTGGCCCCGGACTCCCTCCTTCACATCTCGTCGTTTATCGTCGTGTGTGAGTCCTTCCTCCGCATTACCCCACACTTCGGCCTGTGCCTCAAGACCTTCAATGTGAATCCGAAGATGACCGAGGGGCGGCACGCAGAATGCGGAGGTGCTGCAATAAGAAAAAGCATCAATGCTCCATGGCCAGAGGGTTCCTTCCCAGAGGTGTCCAGTTTGTGGCAGTGGGAATGGTTCTATATCACAGCTCCCCGGAGTTCCATGTGGGTGGCCGCCCCTGCCTTTCGCTTAGGCCCCCACCACAACTGACATCATGGATCAACAAGGGGTTGAACTGGGGGCAGTAAATGATGTAACGATATTGCATAGTCGCGTCCGAGATCTCCTCGAGAGAGATGTCAATCTGGTCTCGATAATGCAAGTCATGCTAGTTCGTCGAGTCCAGCCTTGCAAACGTCGACCCCTCCGTATGTGGGAATTCAACCCGGAAGGACCACGGACTATTCAACACTTCCTCAGCATGACGCTCAAAGAGATGTACAAATTGTTCAGATAGAGTGTTCGGACACCACCGAGGATGCGGGTCTAAGCTGTAATCGCCCCGATACCCAAGTAAGTAATCCCATGGCGACACGCTGTCTTTTTATTTATCACAACGTCATTATGAAAAGTCGCTCTTTGACCAGGACTGGATAGCAAAGGTGAAGATGATCAGGTGTACGGCCCCCCTTCCCGAAGGCTCGGCCAATCCAGTACTAGCCAGGATACTCAAGTCAGCGCCTTATCAAACGCCCTCAGGGGAAGATGAAGGGGGAATAAAGAGGCTGAAAGCAGGCTTCACTCATCATTCATCCAAACTGGGGGAATTAGTGCCTCCATGAAGGAGGATAGCCAGGGAGAAGGATCTAAAATTCCCTCTCCCCAAGGAAGGAAAAGGATCACCTCTGAAGACCCGGAAACAAAGGTTTCCAAACGGGGGAAGAAATCTTCGCCAGAGGGTCCGGCCTCGGAGGGTACTCTTGCCGCACAGTGTCCGCAAGGGGATCAGCCCTCGACCGAGCTGTAAGTAAAAAAAAGTACTTAGTAGTGAAAATATCCTACCTTACTGCTGAAGATAATAACCGAGGCTTATATCTTGTAGCTCGGATCATAGCCTTTCTCGACAGAGTTCGTCTTCGGGGGATCTTCTTCCGGAGATGATGGAGAGCGAAACGCCTCCCCCTGCCACCCCGCCTCATGAGGCGGGCGACCCTGAAGTGTCGTCACGGAGGGTTTCTCCTGATCCGCCAAGGCCAGAGGGTAATCCTTTGGCCACCCGGAGTCCTCACTATTCGGCTCCTAAAGAGAGCAACAGAAAGAGTCCGGAACCGTACACTGTGTGGTCAGACGCACTGAAGGATCTTCTAGAGCAAGCGGCCATCACAGAAGAGCATCATACGCTAATGGGTACGGTAGTTGAAAGGATTTCATCTGCCGAAAGCGGGTTGCATGAAGCTTTTATGAGCTTGCTGAAAGGCTTTGAGGTACGTGAAATAGTGTATGTTTTTGACAGTAGCGCACACGCTAGGTGTGCCCTATGCAGATAGTAGCCCCTGAGACTGTAGTTGCCGTCGACAACGGCAGCAAACAGAGGATCATAGTCCCAGGTAATAACCAGACCGCCTTTTTGTGCAGGTGGCTGAAGGTCCGGTGGCTACCTGGACTGATGAGTTTGCCGAGCTAAAGCGGCAACTTGATGCGGCAGATGCCGACATCGTGCTTGTCAACAAGCGGCTTGACGAGGCACAGGGTAAGTGATCTCTCCAGTGATCAACACGTAGTAAGAGGAGCATGATGTCAGTATCTTTAATATGTTGTGCCTGTAGATGGAGCTGCCACCGTGGAGATCCTCCGGGCAGAACTTGCCGGAGCCAACGAACAAGCCAGGAATAGTAATGCGCTGCTCTAAAGGCGGTCGAAGAGCTGAGGGCTGAACAAGACGCACATTGCCAAAGCAAGGAAAGAATGGCCGAGATGGACGTTGAGTTGAAAGATGCTGCCGACCGTTACGAGCTTCTTGAAGAAGAAAGCCGTGCGAAGGCGGTGGACCTGGAGAAGGCCATGGTAGCAGCCAAGGAAGCCCGCTCGAAAATATGAGCGATGAAGGAGGAGCTGCATCAAGCTGGAGATATCCCAGCTGGGAAGCCCTTTTTGTTGCGGACTAAGTTCGGAGATCCGAAGTATGCACCTCTTGATCAACTATGGAGTTCTGCAGACTCATACGTGGATTTGGCAGCGAGTGCTGCTGATGCGGCCGAGTACTTCAAGGATCAAAAAGATCGTGAAGTGGAGAGGCTGTTCTGGTCATAGTTCCATGCTCTAGTGCGTCCGCTGCTGTTGAATGAGCGGATGGCCGAGTGGGCCAAGCTCCATAGGTTGTCCGGACTTGCCATGAGTTCTGTTGTGGATGATTGTGGCTGGGAGGGCTGAGGCCGAATAGTTACTTTAGTTTAGTGCAACAATTCCTTGGCGCTGTGCTACACATCGATGCTATGAAGAGGTCGGCGTGCATAGAGGGTGCGCGGATGGCACTTGCTCGTATCAAGACATACTAGGCAGATATGGAGGCCACCGCTATTGCAACACAGGGTTCGGCCATGGGCCGAGTAGCTGTCGAGCACTACTTTGAAGAGGTCCTTGAAGGCGCTCGTTCGATAGAGGCGCAATGCTCGAAGAATATTATGTTCTAGTGACATGGATTCCCATTGTAAAAACAACATTTTACTGAATTATGAAGGTTGTGTTTATACTTTTGCCGGAAAGTATTATGATGCCTCCTGTGCAGCCGTTTATGTATATATGTATATAACCTGAAAGTTTGCAGTCGTCGGCTTCAGCCCCCACGCATATAATGCGGGGGTGTTCACAAAAAATGTGTATTCACACTTGATCCAACGTCCTGGTCCATTAAGGAGGTGGTAGCGCAGCGAACGAGGCAATCGGACTATATTGCTTTAACACTTTCACTTAGCCATAGGAGTTTGACTGCGGGACTACTAGATAGCCCCTGGTACCTCCGCGCTCATCCGAATACGGGGCGCGTACGTACATGACCGGGAAACGGCCCTTCGTTAATGCGGAGGAATCCCGAAGATTCCGCTAAGTCATCGAGTGGTTGACCAGTCTCGCGCTGTATCATGACAGTCAGTTTTCGGCTTTCTCTACTAAGGTGATCATGCAGATGAACAAGGGCACAATCGCAGTAGTTCTCCCAGTGCTACCTTAGCCGATATAGTGGAACGTAAGGTATCAAAACATAGGAGACGGGCAAACCCAACATTTGACCAAAGACATGATTCGGAGCTGATGCATATAAGGCCAAACTCGCGACGCCGAACACTCCCTAAGGTATTCGGTCTTTATAACATATGCCGGGCGGAACAATGCCCTTAATAATAAACCCCGAGTGTCCAGGTACGTGCAATATCCTGACGTGGCCTCATGCCAAGAACGTCAGTATCCTTCTCGGTTGTATTGAGTATCCGGAGGGTGTGAACAACAAGAGACAGTAAAAAAGGTTTATGCAGGGTCTTAATCTGAAAAGAAACCTTTGAGCAGGTCCCTACTGCACGTCTGTGCCTGTGTCTCCATTGTGCCGTGTTCTGGAAGGGTGTAGCACGATTGTCATCTGTAAAAGAGAAGAACTTAGGTGAAAGTTGTTGTGCCAAAAAATTGGTTATTATCGATAAACTATTAAAATTCAAGATAAGTCAAGTTGAGCCGGACTAGCCCTGAGTACACGCGGGAAGCCCCTGGTACCGTCTGGGAGGGTTTGATCATCAAACCAATCTGATGTATATGTAATGGTGCCCTGGACTCGTCTAACCGTGCACGTGGTCTTGATGACCTGTCATTTTTTCTGGTTGGTGAGGCCGTCTAGTGCTCGGCTGTTAAAGCCGCTGCACACTCTTCCGCGCGTAGAAAACGCTCAGTATTTTCCTCTAACTGTGATGGTGCCACTTGGACCGGGCATCTTAAGCTTGAGAGAAGCGAAATGCGGTATTGCATTAAAATGAGCGAAAGCCATTCTTCCAAGTAGTGCTTGATAGCCACTTCGGAATGGAGCGATGTAGAAAGTTAATCTTTCGCTTCGGAAGCTATCGGGAGAACCGAATACAACCTCTAGCAATAGAGAGCTCGTACAGCGGGCCTCTTAGCCTGGTATTACTCCCTTGAAGGTAGTATTACTGTGGCTTATTTGTGTCGGGTCTATCCCCATTTTGTGGACTGTGTCCTGATATATCAGATATAGACCACTGCCGCCGTCCATGAGGACTCGTGTGAGATGGTATCCGTTTATTTTTGGGTCTAACACCAAGGCAGCCAATCCTTCGTGCCAGATGCTTGTCGCGTGATCCCCGCGATCAAAAGTGATCGGGTAGGCCAACCAAGGGTTGAACCTAGGGGTGACGGGCTGTATGGCGTGTGTATCTCGGAGTGCATATTGGCTTCTCCTCTTCATCACATGGATCATGTTTACCGTTTTGACCTCTGGTGGGAATTTTTTCTGTCCTCCGGTGCTTTTCTAGCGAGGTTTGTCCTCGTCTTCGCTTGGTGTCTCTCCCCCCTTGTGTTCGGTGTTTAGCTTACCGGCCTGCTTTGCAGGTTTATCGGGGGTGCCATGTATCTGACATAGTTTGTCAAGAATCCTGTTTAGGCCAGACGGTCCGTCTCTGCTGCCTTTGAAAGGCTTTTTCTGCTGACCTCGTTTAGAGCCCCTGAATCCAGCGTTGACCGCCGTATTATCTGGGATATCTTCTTTATTTCAACGCTTGTTTTTATTGCGTCGTGGTTTTACATTGCCATCCCTGACTTCGGATGTGCTTGGGTTGCTGGTTCTACTGCGGGCTAACCAGCTATCTTCGCCCGCGCAAAAGCGGGTCATGAGGCTTGTTAGGGCTTCCATTGTTCTCGGTTTTTCTTGGCCGAGGTGTCTGGAAAGCCACTCGTCTCGGACGCTGTGTTTGAAAGTTGCTAAGGCTTCGGCGTCCGGACAGTCGACGGTTTGGTTCTTCTTATTGAGAAACCTGTTCCAAAGCTTTCGGGCGGACTCTCTGGTCTGTTGAATTATATGGCTTAAATCGTCTGCATCTGGAAGTCAGACATAGGTCCCTTGAAAATTAGCCCAAAAAGCGTCCTCGAGCTCCTCCTAACTTCCAATTGAATTTTCGGGGAGGCTTTTCAGCCAGTGCCGAGCTGGTCCTTTAAGCTTGAGGGGCAAGTATTTGATGGCATCGAGATCGTCTCCGCGAGCCATATGGATATGGAGGATAAAGTCCTCAATCCAGACCCCAGGGTATGTGGTCCCGTCGTATGCCTCTATGTTCACTGGTTTGAATCCTTCTAGGAATTCATGGTCCAGCACCTCATCGGTGAAATATAGGGGGTGTGCAGCGCCCCTGTATTGGGATGTGCCATGGCGTTCGGACGGTTGTAGTATTCGCTTTTGATTTTGTGCCGGAGCACGCTTCCTAGATCCATAGATGGATCTGGTCGTACCGGACTTTTGGCGCAAGTCCTCACGTAGATCGTGTGTTGACTTATGTGCAACTTTATTAGCCACTCTATCGCGGTCACAAGGTGGTGGATCTGGCCAGTTGGCCGTTTCATTTTTTGGCCGTGTGGGCTCTAAGGCCTCATCATCAAATTCAGGTAGTAGCTTGCACTTTGGATAGCTCTTTGTGTGGTAACTTCCACCGTACTTTGCTTCGTTGTCGAGCACTTTGTTCCACCTGTTGTTGAGCGTATTTCGTGCGGCCTTAAGCCTTTGCTTCTGCTTCTTCAGACTCCTCGCTGTGGCAATAAGCCTTCTGCGGAGGTTCTCTTGCTCCAAGTGCGTTTCCGGGATGATGTGTGCATCTTCGTCCGGACTGTTTTCCTCCCGACTGGGGGTTTGATGAGGTTTATCCTCGGCGTTGCCGTGTTCGTACGTCGGATCCGTACTATGTTCGCCGCTTGCAGCTTCATCGTGCTCTACCGCTGGGGCAATGTGGTCGTCTTTTCCTCTAGAGTCGACTGGAGTGTTATTTTCTCTTACACTTTATCGTTGTTTTTGCTATGGTGGGACTTAGAGCGGCGCCGCTGACATCGGCGCTTGGGTTGCTTCTTGGAGGGACCATCCTCCGCTGTCTCTTCGCCATTGCCTTCTTTGGGTGTATTCACCATGTATATATCATGTGATGAAATGGCTGTCCGGCGCCCTGTGGGCGTTGGTTCCTGTCCGTCTCCTGCATCTTCGTCCATGCCGTCGATGTCTTCGGAGTCGAAGTTGAGCATGTCGGTTAAGTCGTTGACTGTGGCTACTAAGTGGGTGGTGGGTGGGCAGCGAATTTCTTCGTCGTCCACATCCCATTCTAGCCGGACATATTTTGGCCAAGGTTCTCCTGACAAGGAGAGAGACCTTAATGAATTTATCACATCGCCGAAAGGCGAGTGCTGAAAGATATCCGCGGAGGTGAACTCCATGATCAGCGCCCAGTCGGATTCGATAGGCACGGATGCAGGCGGCTCGGAGTCCATGGCCGGAGACGAATCTAGTGGTTCGGCGGCACGACTCTCGTAAGGGGTGAAGTCAGTATCCGGCTCCATCGCCACTGAGAGTGCGGTCTCCCTGGCGGGGTGTCGGTGCGGAACGACACCTATGGGATCACGAGGATCCCTACTACAGTTAGCGGGGCGCGGGGTCGTGAGAAGAGCGGATCAAGCATGTAGCACACGGTTCGTTTATCCAGGTTTGGGCCGTGAGGATGCGTAAAACCCTACTCCTGCTTTGGTGGATTGTATATCTGTGTTCTTGAGCTAGCTATGGGGCGTGAGGAGCTCCAAAAAGCCGAATCCTTCTCCTGGTCGCCTCGGGCCTCCTTTTATAGGAAAAGGGGTTGCCACAGTGGCACACAGGAGGTGGAAAGGGAACAGTGATGCGAGGTTATCCCTCGCATTACATGACAAGGCGCATTTAATGCGTCTTGCTTAGGTGTCCTTGCTTTATCGGGGACGGGGGAGAGATCTGCCTCGTCCGTCGTCGCCGCTCGTTCTTGTGTCGACACGCGCCCTGGCCAGCGACGCCTGCGATGCCACGTAGGTAGGCAGGCAGCTGAGGTGGCGCAGTGGTGGGTCTTCACGAAGATCTGCATGCCGCCACGCAGGTGCCTGCCCAGCTGGTTGGGTCGGCCGCTGCATGCATGCGGTGGTGGAGGTTTAGTCGGCGTGGGCCTGATGGTGGCCCTGCGGGTGTCCTCGGCAAGGGCCTTGCCGGGGCCCCGGCAAGGGTCTTGCCGAGGCGCCTGCTGTCATCCCCGGCAAGGCGCTTGCCGGGGGCCTTGTGGTCTTCCTCAGCTGGGATCCCGCCAAAGGTTGTCGTCTCCTTAGTGCGTATCTGATCTTGAATGTCTTCACGAAGATTTGCATGCCGCCACGGGGGTGTCTCCCAAATCCTTGCCCTTTGGGGGCAGTGGACTCAAGAGTGACTCGCTCCGTAGGCGCGGGACGAGTCGCCGCGGCAAGGGTCTTGCCGGGGCTACTAGACCTGTCTCCCGACAAGGATCTTGCCGGGGGAGTCCGCTTCGTCCCCTTTGCTCTTCGTGGTCTTGGCCTTGGCGTCATAGTTCTCTCGAGCTTCGGTCTTACCCTGGCTCACCTCCCTTGCCTTGCTTGGTGTGGTGGTGCCCGTGGCTCGGACTGCCCGTGCACAGTTATAGGGGTACAAAAAGTGTACCCCTATTTTTGTACATCGACAGGAGCCCCCGGGCCTGGTCCACACATAAGCGCAATGCGTTGTTTGGGCTAGGCCCAAAAACGGTCCGCGGGCAGGCGGGGCGGTTTTTACCGCGGTAAGATTCTTCGCGCGCTGCGCTTCCCACGATTCCCGCGCGTGGCGCGGCATGGGGAGGCGCGTGTGACGTGGGCGGCATGCGTGGGGTTGGTTCCCGCAGGCATGCGTCACGTCGTAGTAAAGGGGGCGGTTCGCGCCTTCACCATAAACGGAGGGAGGCGTGGAGGCGCGGCCCATTTACTGAATGGGGCCGAGGTGCGGTCCTTGAGGCGTCCACTCCCCACGATCATGGGGTGGGGAGAGGTCGCCTCACCCATCCCCTCGGTTCTGCACGTTCGCCACGTGTCTCCCATGTGCTTGGGGTGGCAAACGGTGGAGGCGGGGAACCGGGCCGTCGCTGGTTGGGGCAGCGGGTCGGCCCTGGCTTCCTGCGCCGCCTGTGTCTTGATTGGCCGAGCGGGGCGGCCAAGCCCCAACCTCGATCCTTTATAAAGAGTGGGAGGGGGGATGGCGTCCCACATTCTTTCATCTTCTTCTTGCTTCAGCTTCTGCTCCTCCCTTCCATCCGTCATGGAGAGAGGGAATCCCGGTCCTTCGACAGTGGCGGCAAGGGTCGCCGCTCGACAACGCGTCCCTCCTTCTCCTGCGCCTGCGGTGGCAGATCCAGCCGCGAGGGGAAGGGGGAGGGGGCGAGGCCGTGGGCAAGGCCGGGGCGCTTGGGAAAGAGGAGGACGGGGTGGCGCGCCGGCCTCGCCCCCGCCAGCAGCTCCTCCTCCAATGGAGGGCCACGTTGGGGATGACCCTTGTGAGTTCTTCGCCAGGCTGCACCGGCCGCCGCACCGTCGCCTTCGTCTCCCAACTCCATTCGCGTGGGAGATGGAGCTGGATTCGCTGGAATCGTTGTGGTTACACATGAGGGGTTGCGGGATCAGTGGCACGCGGGCCCGCGTCGACTTCCCCGCCCCCCACGTGATGTATCTTTGTCGGGGATGGAAGACGTTTGCTCATATCCACCACTTGACGGAGGGGCTCACTCTCCATTTTAAGCTGATGGAGGGTGGCCTTCTCTTCGTTAAGGTCTTCGGGTGCTTTGGGACCCGTGCAAGGTGCTGCGTGGAGAGCTCTTCCGATAGTGAAGACTCCTCCTCGGGCGGGAGTGACGAGGAGGATAGCGGCAGCGACGACAAGGGTAGTAGGCGGCAGGATGACAGGTCTGATTAGGTGTCGGGTGCCGGTCCGGGCGGCACCGGCGACCACATCATCCACATCGCCGGCTCCCTGAACTTCTCGGGGTCGTCTCCTTGGGCGGCTGGCGTTGGGAGGCTGCGGAAGAGGAAGAGGGCGGGCAGCAAGGCCGCCAAGTCGGAGTACGTGGGCACCGATGCCTTCGATGCGTGCTGACGTCCTGCCGCCTCATCTTCGAGCTCTGCTTCCGGCGCCGCCATCACCATCCAGCCTTTGGACGGCCACCAAGATGTTCTCTTGGTGTCTTCTGCCACCCGTAGCTCGCCTAGGCGCTCCTTTTGTCCTTTTCGCCTCCTTGACCCGCCTCCTGAGGAGAGGGACAAGAAAGAGATTACGAGCATCTTATCTCTTTTTAGTTTGTAAGCCTTCGGGCCTTTGTTGAATTTAAAACTTGTAATCCCATCATTCATGTTTTTCATTCCCTATGGACTGTACCTGAGTGGAATGTTTTTAATGAAAAAGGGATGCTTGTCGGGTCATTTGTTTGCGGGTGGAACCCACGACAAGGAGTAAATCCTTGATATCTTCAAGATAAACATTTCCTTGCCCGGCAACAGGCCTTGCCGTCTCCCCACTTCGCTCGACCTTCCTCACGCCTTTGGCGGAGGCAGGGATGATGCGGGTTCAGGCTCCTTGTTTCATCCTCTTGCTACCGCGACTATGACCAAACTTGGCCTCGGGAACGAGCCCTAGGGCCTAGAGTTATGGGAGCACGGTAGCTTAGGAGAAAAACGAGGTTTCACATACCTCAGTCCATAATGGAATGCATGATGAGGGATGAGGAACTTATCTGAAGCTGCAACCCCCGGCAACCCTGGCTCGTCGTGGGTGAATCTTTGCTCTTGCAGCCCCCGGCAATACTGGCTTGCCGGGGGCTAGGTGCTGGTCTGTTCATCTTCTTTTCCTCCCCAAGTGGTTTGGCACGGATATCCGTGTGTCCTGTGAACCAAATAAGAAAGAAAGACAAGGAGACGCACACTCGACCTCTAAGCTAGGGGTTAGTCGCCGCTAAGCACTATCAACCCTAACCAAGGACGAGACTCAACCTAGCATGCATGCTATAACTCAGGGCGCCAACGCTTCATTTACTTATGCTCAGGGTCTGCGCCTGGCTTTGTACAAAGGGTTACATGCGTCATTGGCAATGCTCGTACAAAAGGTGGCTTGCCGGGGGGCCCGGCAAGCCGCGCCTTACGGGTAAAACTTGCGAAGATGCTCAATGTTCCAGGAGTTACTCACTGGAACGGCATCTTCGGTCTCCAGGCGGACTGCGCCGGGCCTGGTGACTCGTATTACCCGATAAGGGCCT
The DNA here is from genome assembly GCF_018294505.1 of Triticum aestivum. Taxonomy (NCBI): domain Eukaryota; kingdom Viridiplantae; phylum Streptophyta; class Magnoliopsida; order Poales; family Poaceae; genus Triticum; species Triticum aestivum. The sequence goes on along the minus strand of NC_057803.1, from coordinate 162,716,089 downwards.
TCCCACTTCGGCGTCAACTTGTTGGAATTTTTGGCCGATTGAACATGCCGAAGAACAAGGTCGCCTTCTCAAAGCTTCGGGCATGAACCTTGCGGCTATGGTAACGGCGCAAGGCTTGCTGGTAGCGCGCTGCTCTCACAGCCGCCCGAAGACGATCTTCCTCAAGGAGCGTTGCGTCATCTTGGCGCAGTTGCTCTTGCTCAAGCTCATCATAAGCGAGTACTCGAGGTGACCCGTATATGAGTTCAGTGGGGAGAACTGCTTCTGCCCCGTATACCAGGGCAAAGGGTGTCTGGCCGGTGGCTCGATTTGGTGTCGTTCTGATTGACCAAAGAACCGCCGGCAATTCATCAATCCAGCGCCTTCCACTCTTGTGCAGCCTGTCAAAGGTCTTTGTCCTTAAGCCTCGCAGTACTTCAGCGTTTGCCCTCTCAGCTTGACCATTGCTTCGTGGGTGAGCAACGGAAGCGAAACAGACTTTGCTGCCGAGGTCTTGGGTATATTGCATGAAGGTGCGGCTTGTGAACTGTGTACCGTTGTCGGTGATGACCCTGTTGGGTACACCAAAACGGCACACTAGTCCCTTGAAGAATTTGACGGCTGACTGAGCTGTGACCTTCCTCACTGCTTCCACTTCTGGCCACTTTGTGAACTTGTCGATTGCGACGTACAAGTACTCAAAGCCCCCGACAGCGCGGGGGAAAGGGCCCAGTATGTCGAGCCCCCAGACCGAGAAGGGCCAGGAGAGAGGAATGGTTTGAAGGGCTTGAGCTGGCTGATGAAGCTTCTTTGAATGGAACTGACACGCTTCACACCTGGTGACTAGTGTCGTCGCATCCTGGAGGGCGGTGGGCCAGAAGAAGCCTTGCCGAAACGCTTTGCCGGCAAGGGCCCTTGACCCGATGTGGGATCCACATATGCCTCCATGTATCTCCGCCAACAGCCCCAGTCCTTCCTCTCGAGGGATACACTTCAATTTCACGCCGTTCGGCCTCTTTCTGTACAGGACGTCATCGACGAACTGGTACATAGTAGAGCGACGGGCTACTTTTTCCGCTTCTTCCTGCTCCTCAGGAAGTTCCCCTGTTTGGAGGAATCGGACGGTATGCTGTGCCCATGCTGGAGCCTGGGGCTCGACGGCGAGGACTAAAGGCGTTTCCTCCGCTACAGGAGCGGCTGTCTCGACGGCAAGAGCTTGATGCTCCGCCGGAGCTAGCCGTCCCGTGGCGGGCTCAGTATCTCCGGCAACATCCTTGCCGGCGGCTCCGGGGAGCTCGGCGGGAAAGTACTTGCCGGGCCCTGATTTCCTCCTCTTGTTTTGCTCTGTTGATGGATCAACGGATGGCTGAGTTAGCTGAAGCACAAAGGTACCTGGTTCCACAGGTAGCTTGAGGGCAGCGCGTTTTGACAGGTAATCGGCGATATCATTCTCCGCTCGGGGAACGTATTCTGCCTGTATACCGTCAAAACGCTCTTCCAGCTTTCTCACTTCATCGACGTAGGCCTTCATCAACGGGCTCTGGTAATCCTTGTTGACTTGCTTGACGACAAGTTGCGAGTCGCCTCTGACGACGAGTTTCTTGATTCCGAGGTCCGCCGCGATCCTAAGACCGGCAAGCAGCCCTTCGTACTCAGCCGTATTGTTTGTTGACACCTCCCTGGGGAAGTGCATCTGGATCACGTACTTGAGGTGCTCTCCGGTGGGCGCGACAAGCAGTACGCCAGCCCCGGCGCCCTGTAAGGAGAAAGCTCCATCAAAGTACATGATCCAGTCGCAACTTGCCTCCTTGCCGGGGAGAGCAGTCTCTTGGGCTTCTTCGTCAGGCGTCGCGGTCCATTCTGCAACGAACTCCGCCAGGACTCGGCTTTGAATCGTCGAGGTACTCTCAAACTTGAGGCCAAAGCTGGACAGTTCCAGTGCCCACTCTACGATCCTTCCCGTTGCGTCTGGATTGTGCAATATCCGTTGCAGAGGGAGGCGAGTGACGACAGTGATTTCGTGCGCCTGGAAGTAGTGACGCAGCTTCCTCGAGGCCATAAGAAGGCCGAAGAGCAGTTTCTGCACACCGGAGTACCTTGATCTAGCCCCCTGCAGAAGGGAGCTAACAAAGTAGACCGGGTGCTGCATCATCTTCTTCCTTGGCGGCACTCCAACCGGCTGCGTCGTCTCGGCATCGGTGGCATCGGGCTCCGTCGCTGCTATTACCTCATCATCAATTTCTCTCTGCGCCACTAGTGCGGCGCTGACCACCTGGTTCGTTGCCGCCAGGTACAGCAGCAACGGTTCCTGTGGCCTAGGCGCAACTAGTATTGGCGCGGAGGAGAGGTACCTCTTCAAATCTTGCAATGCTGCTTCGGCTTCTGGTGTCCACTCCATCGGGCCCGCCTTTTTCAAAATCTTGAAAAAGGGAAGGGCGCGCTCGGCGGACTTGGAGATGAACCTGCTCATGGCGGCAACGCAACCGGCAAGCCGACGCACATCCTTGACTCGCTTGGGCGCTTCAATCCGCTCTATAGCTTTGATCTTGTCCGGATTGGCCTCTATCCCACGCTGTGACACAAAGAACCCGAGAAGCTTGCCAGACGGGACGCCGAAGACGCACTTCTCAGGGTTCAGCTTGAGATTGATCTTGCGTAGGTTTGCAAATGTTTCTTGTAAATCTGATACGAGGGTTGCCCTGTTCTTGGTTTTGACCACTATATCATCCATATAGGCTTCCATATTTCTATGGAGCTGGGGTTCAAAACCAATCTGGACCGCCCTTGCAAACGTTGAACCAGCACTCTTCAACCCGAAAGGCATCCGTATAAAGCAATACGTACCACATGGGGTGATGAATGCCGTTTTCTCTTCATCTTCCCTTGCCATGAAGATCTGGTGGTAGCCGGAGTAGGCATCGAGGAATGACAACAGATCACACCCAGCTGTGGAGTCAACAATCTGGTCGATGCACGGCAACGGGAAGGGGTCTTTGGGACAAGCCTTATTAATATCTGTGTAATCAATACACAGCCTCCACTTCCCATTTGCCTTGCGCACTACCACCGGATTGGCCAACCACGTTGGATGGAGCACTCCTCTTACCAAACCCGCTGCTTCCAGTTTCCGGATCTCCCCTGTGATGAACTCTTGTCGTTCCAAAGCTTGCTTTCTGACCTTCTGCTTGACGGGCCGCGCATGAGGACAGACAGCAAGGTGGTGCTCAATCACCTTCCTGGGAACGCCGGGGATGTCGGATGCTTGCCAGGCAAACACATCGACATTCGCCCGCAGGAAGGTGACGAGCGCGTCTTCCTATTTGTCGTCAAGGGTGGAGCTTATGGTAAAAGCTCCTCCCGTGCCGTCCTCCTTGACAGAAACCTTCTTGGTTCCCGGCGGTGTGGCCCTGGACTTCTTGTTTCTGTCGGCGGAGCTCTCTGGCACGTCCTCGACGGGAGCGCTACACTCCGAAGAGGTGCGCTTGCCGGAGTGGGTGCCTGAGGTCTCACCGGTCTTCTTCTTTTGCCTTCCCGGGGCTCCAGCGGCAGGAGCAAGCGCCTTGGCAGTGGCGGCTGCTGCAACTGCTTGTTGATAGAGTTGGTCAGCGCAAATTAGCGCATCCTTCTTGTCTGATGGGACGGTGATGATCGTCACAGGCCCCGGCATCTTCAGGGTGTTGTAGGCGTAATGTGACGCCGCCATGAACTTGGCCAGCGCTGGGCGGCCAAGGATCCCGTTGTAAGGCAAGGGGATCTTGGCAACGTCGAACACAACCCTTTCTGTCCTGTAGTTCAGATCACTCCCAAAAGTCACGGGCAACGTGACCTTTCCCTTTGGTTGACTTCTTCCCGGGTTGACCCCCTGAAACGTGCCCGTCTCTTCGAGGTCTTCATCAGGAATCTGCAATTTCTCGATCACGGCAGGCGAGATTAAGTTCAGACCGGCCCCGCCATCGACTAGCATCTTTGTCACCTTGAGGTTGCGTATTGTTGGTGAAACCAACAATGGCAAGCACCCGACCGCAGTAGTGCGATCAGGGTGATCCTCAGTGTCAAAAATGATAGGTGTGTTCGACCACTTCAGCGGCCTTTGGGCATCAAACGACGGTTCCGCCGCTGTAATCTCACGCGCCCACTGTTTAAGCTGGCGGTGAGAGGTATGCAGCGAGGCGCCGCCATCGACGCACATGGCCTCTGTAGCTTTCTGAAATCCTTGGTCACCAGACTCATCGTCCTCTTCGTGATCATCGTCTTCTGGCTTTTTGTCACGGCCCCAGGCAGGCCTCTCCCGCTGTTTATCTTTGCCGCGACGGCCCGCCTGGCCGTCACGCTTCTTGCCGGACCCCTCAGCACCGTCCTGGCCTTTCTCCTTGTCCCGCCTCTCATATTCAGCCCTCTGCTTCTCAGCAAGGAGCTCAACCTGTCGGCAGTTCTGGAGATCATGGCCTTTGGTGCGATGGATCTTGCAGTATTGCTTGTCGGAGTTTCATGGCTTCTCGGCAGCCGCCAAGGCCCGGCAGGCGACACATCTGGAAATTTCCTTGCCGGGGTCATCTGCCTTGGTTTTCTTGGCGGAGCCGGAGTCGCCAGATCCCTCGACGGCAAGCACAACTTTACCTTTCCGCTTCCTGTTGCGGCGCCGGCCTTTCTTCGCCGGGGCGGCAGTATCCTCATCTGAGGAGTCGGTTTCCACGCCGGCATCTTCGCCGGGGTACTTCCTTCCCTCTTCAGCCCAGGCACATTTGTCAGCAAGAACATAAAGTTCTGACACATCTTTCACCTTGTTCATTGCCAGTTCTTCGCGCATCTTGCGGTTACGCACGTTCTGATGGAACGTGCTGATGATGGCGGCAGGGTGAACATCAGGGATATTGTACTGTACCCGGCTGAACCTCTGTATATACTTGCGCAGACTCTCGCCTCCCTTCTGGGGAATGACATGCAGGTCGCTTGCTTGGCCATGGGCTTGGTGACCCCCAGTAAAGGCGCCCACAAACTCATGGCACAAATCCGACCAGGAGGAAATAGAGTCTACCGGCAAGTGCATCAACCACGACATGGCGTTGGGTTTAAGAGCCAATGGAAAGTAATTCGCAAGCACCTTATCGTCGCGGGCTCCGGCGGCTTGCATCGCCATGGTGTAGATGCTTAGGAACTCAGACAGGTGAGTCTTGCCGCTATACTTTTCGCCAACGTCAGGTTTGAAGGTGCGGTGAGTGGGCCACTGGAACTGCCGCAGCTCACGGGTAAAAGCCGGACAGCCTATCTCGTAAGGTAGGCCTCCAGGGCTCTCCGGGGCCGGGTGGTTCACAACAAGCCATGCTCGCCTGTCTGACTGGTGGCGCGCTCCACGCCGGCGCTCGATAGTGGTTCGAGCGTCTTCATGGGCTCGTTCCCGAAGAACTTGGCGCTGGTCACAGTGGGTCCGCGGGTCAGACGATGCTATGGAGATGGCGTCGCCCGCGACGTCGCGACGAGCCGGCGCCCGTGGTACCGGATGGGGAAGAGGTGGATGCACCGTGGTCGCGGTGCCGCCGGCTTTTCTGCCACTGGTCTGCGGGACTCCATCGGAGAATCGACTCGAGGGCCTCACCGGACCTGGTTCGTCTTTGTTGGCCACCGTAACAAGGCTTCGGATAGTGGCTCTCCATTCGTCGAGTTTCCCCATAGTGGGAGGAAAATCGAGGAGCAACTGCGCGCGCGCCAGGGCCTCTGCTGGCATCGGCGGCAGTGAAACCTGCACGGATCGCGACGCGCTTCGACTTCTGACCATGTCAGAAGGAGCTCTATCACAACCCCACGGTCGCATGCCATTTTCACTAGCGCCTCGGCGAGGGGGCAGGTCTTCTACGTCCCGGGAGTGGCGCTCGGGGCTCTTCCCGCGGCGGCGCCCGGGATCTTCGGCGTGATTACGCCGTTCGTCGCGCGCTTCCTGGGAGGAGCGCGCTGTTGACGCCGGCGTGGGAGTCTTGGAGGCCCTCGCGTCGCCTTCGGGTGGGGCGGCGGTGACCTTGGAAGGCCCCTCTCCACCCGCGAAGGACTTGGCTCCGCCTTTGGATTTGGCGACGTGTGGCCCGTTACCAGGCACACAAACATCGCCGCCTCCCAAACTCCGGCTATTGGGATGGTGTTGGTGTTCGCGAGCAGCGCCCCCGGGTCCTCTCTGCGACCGGTCCGCTGCTCGCCCGCGTCGGGATGGGCTGTCCGGCTTCCGACTGGCCAATCGCCACCGTCGTCTTCTTCTTGGGCGCCATGATGATGAAGAAGCGTCGAACTAACTGCTAGAGCCGATTCTCACAACTGCGCCCCCTACTTGGCGCGCCAGAGTTGTCGGTGCGGAACGACACCTATGGGATCAGGAGGATCCCAACTACGGTTAGCGGGGCGCGGGGTCGTGAGAAGAGCGGATCAAGCAGGTAGCACACGGTTCGTTTATCCAGGTTCGGGCCACGAGGATGCATAAAACCCTACTCCTGCTTTGGTGGATTGTATATCTGTGTTCTTGAGCTAGCTATGGGGCGTGAGGAGCTCCAAAAAGCCGAATCCTTCTCCTGGTCGCCTCGGGCCTCCTTTTATAGGAAAAGGGGTTGCCACAGTGGCACACAGGAGGTGGAAAGGAAACAGTGATGCGAGGTTATCCCTCGCATTACATGACAAGGCGCATTTAATGCGTCTTGCTTAGGTGTCCTTGCTTTATCGGGGACGGGGGAGAGATCTGCCTCGTCCGTCACGCGCCCTGGCCAGCGACGCCTGCGATGCCACGTAGGTAGGCAGGCAGCTGAGGTGGCGCGGTGGTGGGTCTTCACGAAGATCTGCATGCCGCCAAGCAGGTGCCTGCCCAGCTGGTTGGGTCGGCCGCTGCATGCATGCGGTGGTGGAGGTTTAGTCGGCGTGGGCCTGATGGTGGCCCTGCAGGTGTCCTCGGCAAGGGCCTTGCCGGGGCCCCGGCAAGGGTCTTGCCGAGGCGCCTGCTGTCATCCCCGGCAAGGCGCTTGCCGGGGGCCTTGTGGTCTTCCTCGGCTGGGATCCCGCCAAGGGTTGTCGTCTCCTTAGTGCGTATCTGATCTTGAATGTCCTCACGAAGATCTGCATGCCGCCACGGGGGTGTCTCCCGAATCCTTGCCCTTTGGGGGCAGTGGACTCAAGGGTGACTCGCTCCGTAGGCGCGGGATGAGTCGCCGCAGCAAGGGTCTTGCCGGGGCTGCTAGAACTGTCTCCCGGCAAGGATCTTGCCGGGGGAGTCCACTTCGTCCCCTTTGCTCTTCATGGTCTTGGCCTTGGCATCGTACTTCTCTCGAGCTTCGGTCTTACCCTGGCTCACCTCCCTTGCCTTGCTTGGTGTGGTGGTGCCCGCAGCTCGGACTGCCCATGCACAGTTATAGGGGTACAAAAAGTGTACCCCTCTTTTTGTACACCGACACGGGGTCTATCCCTCCATCCTTGGATGGCGCAATTTGCTCCGGATTGAAGGTCGGAGTAGTTGCAGATGTGATCTCCCGAACACTGTCCGACGGCAGGGTTACATCGTGCTCGTCGTGACTGTGTAGCGCACCTGACACGGGCTCGAATCTATCAAAGATCAAGTCTCTGTGGATGTCGGCAGTGTAGTTTAAGTTTCCAAATCTGACCTGATGGCCAAGGGTGTAGCTCTCGATCTGCTCCAGAAGGCCAAGCGAATTGGCCTGCAATGCAAAGCCGCCGAATACAAAGATCTGTCCGGGGAGGAAAACCTCACCCTGGACCGCATCGCTACAGATGATCGAAAGAGCCATCAAGCCTTATGGTGACGACACAGTGGAACTCTCAATGAAAGCACCAATGTCGGTGTCAAAACCGGCGGATCTCGGGTAGGGGGTCCCGAACTGTGTGTCTAAGGCGGATGGTAATAGGAGGCAGGGGACATGATGTTTACCCAGGTTCGGGCCCTCTTGATGGAGGTAATACCCTACATCCTGCTTGATTGTTCTTGATGATATGAGTATTACAAGAGTTGATCTACCACAAGATCGTAGAGGCTAAACCCTAGAAGCTAGCCTATGGTATGATTGTCTGTTTTCCTACAGACTAAACCCTCCGGTTTATATAGACACCAGAGGGGGCTAGGGTTACAGAGAGTCGGTCACAAGGGAGGAGATCTACATATCCGTATTGCCTAGCTTGCCTTCCACGCCAAGGAGAGTCCCATCCGGACACGGGACGAAGTCTTCAATCTTGTATCTTCATAGTCCAACAGTCCGGCCAAAGGATATAGTCCGGCTGTCCGGAGACCCCCTAATCTAGGACTCCCTCAGTAGACAATTGAAACATAATGCTTACATGATTGAACACTTGAGTGATTATATGGCTAGTGTTAAAGGTGAACTTAAACTTATTAGTAAACATGCTTCTATGGTTACCACTCAAGTAGAACAAATACTTAAAGCTCAGAATGATTTGCTCAATGAATTGAATAGTAAAAATAACGACTTTGCTGTTAGAGTTGCAACTAGAGGAGGTAAAGTGACTCAGGAACCTTTGTATCCTGAGGGTCATCCTAAGAGAATTGAGCAAGATTCTCAGAGAATTAATATTGATGCACATAGTCCTTCGAAAAGGAAGAAAAAGAAAAATGATAGGACTTTGCAAGCTTCTTGTGAACCTGTTATTGACACACCTGAGAATCCCAATAATATTTCTATCTTCGATGCTGAAACACAATTTGGTAATGAACATGAACCTAGTGATAATGTTAACGATGATGTTCATGTTGATGCTCAACCTAGCAATGATAATGATGTAGAGATTGAACCTGCTGTTGATCTTGATAACCCACAATCAAAGAATCAATGTTATGATAAGAGAGACTTTGTTGCTAGGAAGCACGGTAAAGAAAGGGAACCACGGGTTCAGAAACCCATGCCTTTCCCTCCTAAACCATCCAAGAAAAAGGATGATGAGGATTTTGAGCGCTTTGCTGAAATGATTAGACCTATCTTTTTGCGTATGCGTTTGACAGATATGCTTAAAATGAACCCTTATGCTAAGTATATGAAGGATATTGTTACTAATAGGAGAAAGATACCGGAAGCTGAAATTTCCACCATGTTTGCTAATTATACTTTTAAGGGTGGAATACCAAAGAAACTTGGAGATCCAGGAGTACCAACTATACCATGTTCCATTAAAAGAAACTATGTTAAAACTACTTTATGTGATCTTGGAGCCGGTGTTAGTGTTATGCCTCTCTCTTTATATCGTAGACTTGATTTGAGTAAGTTGACACCTACTGAAATATCTTTGCAAATGGCTGATAAATCAACCGCTATACCTGTCGGTATTTGTGAGGATGTGCCTGTTGTGGTTGCAAACGTTACTATTTTAACGGAATTTGCTATTCTTGATATTCCTGAGGACGATAGTATGTCTATTATTCTTGGAAGACCCTTTTTGGATACTGCAGGGGCTGTTATTGATTGCACCAAAGGCAATGTCACTTTTCATGTTAATGGTAATGAGCATACGACACTTTCCGAGGAATCAACCTCAATGCCACAGTATCAATTCTATTGGAAAAATTTCAACAATCACTATTGGAGGTTTTGAATTTCCTCTTCCCACTGTCAAGAAGAAATATGATATTCTTATTGTTGGGGATGTGCATATCCCCGTTGAGGTAACCTAGTGTTATTCGAAAATTCTCTGGTTTCATGTTATTTGAAATGAGTTTGTTAACAGGACCTGATCAACCTTGTTAGTGGATTCCATTTTCTGAGCATGAGATGGATGAAGTTAGAAAACACAACTCTCTATACCCTCTTTTTACTTTTTGTTATTTACATTAAATAAAGCAAAAATAGTAATTTTCGGTCAGTTTTCTGCATTACCATGCAATAAAAAATACCCCAAAAATAAAAGTTCTCCAAATGCCCTGAAATTTAAATATGATTTTTTCTAGAATATTTGAGAATATCTGGCACTGAGAACACGACAAGGGGAGCAAGCACCTGGCCACGAGGGTCCAGGACGCGCCCCCTGCCTCGAGGGCCCATGGTGGCTCCCCTCCACTTATTCCAGCTACCACACACTCCTTCTTCCTCCCAAAAAAATCACCAACCAGCTCAAACCCGAGTTCTTGCTCATCTTGCTAGCGTTTTCTATCTACTTGCTCAAAGCTCCATTCACAAAACTGCTTTCGGGGATTGTTCTTTGGTATGTGACTCGTCCAATGGTCCAATTAGTATTTGTTCTAGTGCTTTATTCATTTCAAAATTTTGCTTCTTAGGTGACCTTGTTCTTGAGCTTGCATGTCAAATTTGTATGGTCAAAAGTAGTTTTAATGCATGATATATCCTCTAGGCACTTGTAGGAGTAGTTGCCATCAATTTTGTTGAGTTTGGTTCACTTTTATTTTCAAGTTGCTAAAAATTTCAGAAAAAGACGAAGAGATTTTTGAGGGGCTCATTGAGCCGAAGCTCGAAGGATAAACAAAGTGAAGAGAACAAGAAGCCCAAGTATAATATCCCTCGCACCGCGGAGGTTCGGCCGTGTGAATGGCCTTGTGATGATTTCTTGAGAGCAGCCGAGATTTATGATGATTTATATGAGTTGGCTGAGAATGCACGCCTCACCACCTTCCTCCACGACCAACGCGAACAGTATCTCTTACTCACCAATATGTTTGTGCAAAACTTTCATTTCCATGCTAGGAGCTCACCACCTTTGGTGAATTTTATTTATATGATGAGCATAAGGAGATGTCACTTCGTGATTTTTGTTGGGTTTGTTTGATACCTTTTGAGGGCAGCGTAGAGGAACCACATCATGACGATGTGGAAGGAATTATTGATACAATTGCTGTAGGGGAAACGAGGAATGTTTCCGATGCAAGAATTACTAGCATTCATTTTCCTGTTTTACGTTACTTTGCAATATTTGCTAGTAGATGCTTAATTGGTCGCGGAAACTGTGGCAACCTTAGTGCCCCTGATATTGTTATTTTGTGCCATGCCTTGTTCCGTGATGACACATTTAGTATGGGCGCTATTGTTGCAAAGCGGTTAAATCTTAACCGTACTAAGGGCCCCATCTTGGGAGGTATCTACGCCTCGCGCCTTGTTGCACATTTTAACATACCTATTAGACATTATGAGAAGGAAGAGAAGTTGTTGCCTCCTGTTTTTCTAGACTATAAGAGTATGGAAGCACATGATTTTATCGTTAAGAATAAGGAAAAGATGCTTAAGTACAAGCTGATATTTGATAAAAATCACCCTGAGACTATTACTTTGCCTGCTCCTTCCTTGTTTGACTTATCTGCAGGCAAGTACCTTGTTCCACTTGAGGCCATTCATGCCTACCGAAACCTCACACCAGCTACAGAGCTAGAGCCGGAACCACAATTTGATCCTCACCGGCAGTCTGCTTATCAATGGAATCCGGAGGAGATCGCCAACCAGTGGCACCAGGGGGATCCTTCTCAGTATGACCCCAACTATTACTTTGGATATCCGCTAGGCCAGCCGTGGCCATATACCAACTTAGGCCAAAAGCCTAAGCTTGGGGGAGTACGTATCTCTCACCGACATTACATTCATGTTCACACACTCATGCTAGTTGTCGGTGCTCATACTTTTTCATTGTAATATCCATGCTAGTTTATTTCCCTTTTTATGCTTTCTTCTTGTGTGTTGGATAAACCTTAACAAAAACAAACAAAAAATTAGTTGTAGCTTTTAGTTAGTTTACTTTCCATGCATGTACTAGTAGTAATTAAAAAGAAAACCCAAAAAGCATTCTCGTTCTTCTTTTGCTTGTTGGGAGCTTTCCCGTGTTAATAGTTTTGTTTCTTTTCTTTGGGGGTCGAGAGGAGAAGACCATAATGAAAATATTGAGTGGCTCTTATATGCATTATTGTTGATCTAACAAAGAGCCCATATTACCTTGTCTTCTCTCTTGAATTGAATGCTTGCAGAGTCTAGCTTAGTCCAATGCACGTGCACTATTATTATTTTCCACACCATTCGGACGTGCAAGTGAAAGGCAACAATGCTGATTATATGATGATCTGATTGAGATGAGAAAAGCTGGTATGAACTCGACCTCTCTTGTTTTTGTAAATATGATTAGTCCATCATTCCTGATTCAGCCTATTATGAAAGAAACATGTTTTCAATGACAATTAGATATTGTAGTTGCTTATGCCATGCTTAATTAGCTAGGAGCTTATAATGGTTTACCTTGCGTGCCAACATGCTATTAAAATGGTTGTGATGTGGTATGATAGGGTGGTATCTATAACACCCTTGATGCGACTATATCTCCCATGTGTCGAGGCACGACTTAGAGGCATAATCGCATTGAAGGCATATGTCGCAAGTTAGGCAATCTTCACAAACATCCCATGTAATATAATTAATAAAAGGGGAGATAACATAGTTGGCTTACACTCGCCACGTCAATCAAGTACATAAATAACATTACATCATCCAAACACTCATGGCCCGACTACGGCGCCAAAATAAAAGAGAACCCAACAAGCGACACGATCCTGATCACCCCCAACTGGGCACCACTACTGATCATCGGGAAAGGAAACATAGTAACATTGAGAGTCTTTGTCGAACTCCCACTTGAGCTCAAACGTGTCTCCTGGAGCGGAATCATCAGGCCCTGCATCTGGTGTAATAATAATCTATGAGCCACAGGGACTCAGCAATCTCGCACCCTCGCGATCAAGACTATTCAAGTTTATAGGTAAGGCAGGGTAAATATGTGGAGCTGCAGCTAGAGACTAGCATAATATGGTGGCTAAACTTATTCGCAAAAGAGAGCAAGAAGAGGAGGCAAAGCGCGAGCGAGAAACTAGAGAGCAACCTGCGCAAACATTACTCCAACACCGTCTCCACTTCCCGGACTCTGCCGAGAAGAGACCATCATGGTAACACACTCAGTTGATTCATTTTAATTAGGTTAAGGTTCAAGTTATCTACAACAGGACATTAACAAATTCCCATCTGCCCATAACCGCGGGCACGGCTTTCGAAAGTTCAAATCCCTGCAGGGGAGTCCCAACTTAGCCCATGACAAGCTCTCATGGTCAACGAAGGAATAGACCTCCTCCCAAGACGTTCCGATCAGACTCGGTATCTCGGTTATTCAAGACACTTCGACAGGTTAAAACAAGACCAGCAACACCGCCCGAATGTGCCGACAAATCCCGATAGGAGCTGTACATATCTCGTTCTTAGGGCACACTCAGATGAGACTAGCTACGAGTAAAACCAACCCTCAAGTTTCCCCGAGGTGGCCCC
>NC_057803.1:162700294-162702665 GCF_018294505.1 Triticum aestivum | reverse complement strand
GGGCTCCGGAAACCCAAGGGAAAAAGAGGCTAGGTGGCAAATGGTAAAACCAAGGTTGGGCATTGCTGGAAAAGCTTTAATCAAGGCGAACTATCAAGGGGTTCCCATTATAACCCAACCGCGTAAGGAACGCAAAATCCGGGAACATAACACCGATATGACGGAAACTAGGGCGGCAAGAGTGGAACAAAACACTAGGTGAGAGGCCGAGCCTTCCACCCTTTACCAAGTATATAGATGCATTAAGATAACATAGCAATATAATGATATCCCAACAAGTAAATAAATGTTCCAACAAGGAACGGCCTTCAATCTTCACCTGCAACTAGCAACGCTATAAGAGGGGCTGAGCAAAGCGGTAACATAGCCAATCAATGGTTTGCTAGGACATGGTGGGTTAGAGGTTTGACATGGCAATTTGGGAGGCTTGAAAGCAAATGGTAGGCATCGTAGCATTGGCATAGCAAAAGAGCGAGCAAACTAGCATAGCAAAGATAGTAGTGATTTCGAGGGTATGATCATCTTGCCTGCACAGTTGTCCGAGTTGGCTGGATCCTCGAAAGCAAACTCAACAGGCTCCTTGTTAGCAAACTTGTCTCCCGGCTCTACCCAAACAAAACAAACAAGCAACAAGGACACAATCAACTACGTGCAAGGACCAAACAAGACGATGCAAAGATGATATGCTATGCGGGATGCATATGCAAGATATGACAGGAAATACAAGAACCTAGCCTCAACTTGGGAATCCAAGTGTGCCACTGGAAAGATGAGATGAAATCGCTTGAAAACGATATAAAGAACACCAGAATCGGAGTTACGATTTGAAAATGGCAAACGATTCAAAAATGTCACCGGTCTGCGATTACAGCAAGTAGTCATCTAAATGCAATGAGATGAACATGCTACAACACCCAAACATGACAACAAAATACATGGCAGGGATGCATTTAAGATACTTAACAAAAGTCTAGCACTGAGGTACGACCAATTCATCTATTAACAGGTTCAAACAAGCATGGCAAAAATGCATATGGCAAACAGATCTCAGACTTAGTGAAATTAACACTTGTCTGGAATTTCAGATCAGGTAGCACTCTTCAGAGCAACAAAACTACATGCTACAGGACCTGAACATGGCAAAGTAAAGCATGGCATAGAGCTACTCAAAGAGCTTAACAAAAGTCCCTTAGTGACCTTGAGCCAAAAGGGATCAGCAAATACAATTGCAAGCATGCGAACATAGCAAAAACATAACCAGATCACAGACTTGGTGAAAACTGGCACATGCTGAAACATAACTCAAGTAGGCATGTTTACGACCTCGATGCACTCACTACGGTACAATTCATGGCAAGAAAAGCATACATTCATTAAGAACACACAAAATTCAAGCTGGACATGGCAAGAACAATAGCATAGCATGCACGTTTCAACTACAACATCATCGGCAAAATTGCAAACAAGTTGACAATCTGCCCAGATTCACAAAGTAGCAAAAGTAGAGCTCGATTGACTCAAGCTAGGGTGATCCATAATTGCAAACAAAAACATGGATGGATAGAGCACTACAATATTAACAAAACATCCTTACTGATTATCCTCAAAAGAGGAACGGATCACTAGGAAACAACATGGACATATGGCATCATGAGATAAACAGATCAAGGACTTAGTGGAAATGCTAAGTCCTTGAAAACAGAATTAGCAAGTGCGCCACTTTGCACGCTTTTGCTAGTCAACACACACATCAAAAAAATACATGGGCTGCACCTTTGGAAAGATGACAAAACCCTTAACCAAACATAAGTAGAACATCAGGGCATATCATGCACACAATAATCATGGCAAAAATGACAAAAAGCTAAAAGGAGTAGCAGATCTGACAATTATCTCAAGTAGCCCTCTTCTAACAGCATTTCGGGTATCAAGATGAACTCAAATGAAAATGATGCAATGGAATGAAATGATGTACTCTCTGGGATGAACATTTTGATATGCTATATGCATGAATCGGAGCTACGGATGCAAAGTTACGAGGCTATGAACATGAGCACTTGGATCTGGAATTTCGGGACTTAGAAGAAAAAAAACACCTCGCGGATTAGGGTTTACTATTCATCCGGATCGGGATCTGGTGCGAAATCCGAGGTTGACCGGATCCTTCGCCGGAGTTGGAGCTCGAGGAGGACGGAGAGGACGCCGGCAACGAGGGGGGAGGCCGGAGCGGCGCGGCCTGGGGCCGGCGATGGCCGGGGTCGACGGGACGGGCGGCGGTGGCGTGCGGCCCGCGGCGGCCGAGGCGGAGAGGCGGCAGCGTGCGGCGGCCGAAGCGGAGAGGCGGCGGCGGCGGCTCGTCGGTGTCCGGTGG